>NC_089799.1:24129613-24139613 GCF_040412425.1 Macrobrachium rosenbergii | reverse complement strand
TTGCGTGGTCCCTTTTCCCATTCACTTCCCCTTCTAAGTGGGTTTGGGGGACCTTTCGCTCCGTAGCAGAAATGAGCATCCGAGATAAATGACTGCCGAGGGGCATCTCTTGTCGCCTTTTTATGTCGTCGGACGGCTTTTAGACTGATAATTCGTTACTATAGATGGCATTCCATTCATATTGTGAGTTGTAAGTACTTTCCTTCGTGTAATATAAACATTGCCATTTTGCAAGATGCTTCTCTCTACAGCTTCTCCTGCGCAGTCTCTTCAATACAACTACCGATAGTGAGTGTTTGTTTAGTTCTTTTTTCCATTTTATGCCACTGGGCGTTCACAATAACATTAGCAATCAGAATGTTAATATGTCTTACCCTTTGCATTGATGTTCAGGTTTGTGTGGTACACATTCAAAGTGCGTTCACTTGGTTTTGACATTCTCATAGCAAAGGGATAAAAAAGAACACTGCTATTGTTTCAAATGTAACTCTTGGTTACTAGTCAGTGATTCAGCTAGATCAGGGCACCATATAAAGGAATGAGAAATTGAATAAGGATTTTCTTGCGAACTTTCATTTTAATTGTGCTTTCTTCTTCTTCTTCTTCTTCTTCTTCTTCTTCTTCTTCTTCTTCTTCTTCTTCTTCTTCTTCTTCTTCTATCATCTCTATTTGTTGTTTCTGGAAAGAGTTTTGATTGTTAAAAAATAATCAAAACTTCTTACTTACTGTTCAGGTAAAACCTCATCATATTATACTTGGAAAAACTTTCTATTTTAGCTTTTAGTGAATTTTGATCATTGCATATGTCAAACAATATTTATTTTAAGAAATCAGTCTTATAGGCCCCACAATGTTTTAAAGGGTCTTCTTTTCTGTTTGAATGATAAACACTGGGGCACTTTTCAGTATCATATACTAAGACCCTCGTCAGAGGAAAGTCTGCAACGCAAATGCTGTAACACGTGACAGACAGGAATGTGACTGACCGAATGACGAATAATTATAAAAAATTTTTGTCTTTATAGTCCACAGGAATACGATTGCCTGAACTCAAAATACCTAGGATTTCATGGCATTTGCCATAGACTTTATTATTCCTTAATATTCACGTTTAATGTTCCTTTTTTGTTTATTTATGATGGCCTTCTTAATTATCACAGATTCTAGGTCTTTTCTCCCTTTAGCTTAATACGTTTTTGAAACGATTTCCTTTATCTTCTTACTTTCTCTTTATAACAGTTTCAACTTAGATGTTTACCAAATGCTCTTGCAAATCACGAAAGCATATCCACGCTAAAAAAAGATAATAAAGCCAAATAATAAAACCAAGTAATAAAACCAAATAATAGTCAAATGATAATTCCATCAGTTATTATTCCGTCATCTCGTTTGACGCCACTTGAGAATAATAAAACCTCACCGCAAATCACCAAAACATATTCACACTGAAAAGGATGATAAAGCCAAATAATGAAATCAAGTAATTAAGCCAAATAACAGTCAAATAATAAATCCATCAGTTAATATTCCGTCATCTTGTTGGACTCCACCTGAGAATAATAAAACCTCACCACCACAGATATTTCCGGAGCAAAGACAGCCTGACATATATCCGAATGAACACTTTATGGCTGATGTTAATGTCACCAGAAAGGTTAATTACAGCCATAATAGCGTTCCTTAGCAACAACTTTTTTCCCCCATCATCAAAAGTAATTTATTCGGCAACAAAGGAGGCGCCTCCCAATTAACGGTAAATCTCTCGCCTAGGGTTACGTGGGAACACTGTTGCTAAGTTCTACAGCTAACCTTTACCGCAGATCTGATTGTTAATTGATCCGGAGTGGGAGAGAGACGGAGCGACTAAGTAAATTCCCTAAAGATGCAAAGGTCAGCATGGAGACATTTAAAAAAATAGAGAAAAATGAAAAAAAGAGACTTGCGTCTCCTGTGCATCTTCTTTATCTTTACCTAAAACGGGAATTTTTTTTTTTTTAGATAGCTTAAGAATGCTTAAGAATGTAGTGAGGCGAGAGAGAGAGAGAGAGAGAGAGAGAGAGAGAGAGAGAGAGAGAGAGAGAGAGAGAGAGAGAGAGAGAGAGAGAGAGAGAGATGGGAATGAAGATAGGGAGAAGAAGAACCCGAGTAAGAATACCAGGAAAGAAAGTGTTATATGAATATAAAGATATGCAAAGTCGCTATAGGAACAGACTCAATGCAATAAAAAAAAAATAATGAAATCCAAAGTAAGGTAGTAAAGTATAAGATGATCAACATTCAAAGCAACACTTGAGAACACCGAGACAGAAAATATAATTAGAGAATTAGGAAACAGGGGAAAAATACAATTGGAGAAAGTGCCTTATGATAAAAATGAAGAAAGAACTGTTTTAAATAATAAATCAGAGGGAGTGATTACCATTTGAGATAAAGATCATGTTAATGGCAAAATGGTGAATGAATAAGAGAGAGAGAGAGAGAGAGAGAGAGAGAGAGTTGCCTTTTCCGAGGAGAATGATAACAAGAAACCTCTTGAATAATAGAAAAAATGGGCAAAATTTTGTTTCTTTTCCTCTTCCCGTGCTTCCTTGCACTCTCTGTTTATTTTTGTTTACTTTTCTCTTTTGTGGTTCATGGGCGTTTTCTGTCTTTAATGACATTTATCGAAGTTTGTAACCTTACCTAATATTGTTGAATTTTATTTGCTTTGAAAGTTCTTTACTGATAATACGAAATGGAATGTCAATAAATCTTTCGGTAAATAGACGAAATTTTTTCTCTAATATTCTGAAGTTCTTCTCTTCAAACTGAGCTAGGAGACCTCATGCTAAAACTGACAGTAATGTGTTATATACGCGTCAGGTAATTTGTTCATCCTTAAATTGAAATGATGGAAAGAATTCTTGATATTTTCTTGCTGACTTATCACACCCCTTAGGCCACCGCATCACACATTTATCAGTAATACAGAGCAGTAACAACGAGATTCCTAGACTGTCTTTTGTTTTTCACTTAGCGCTGAGCACTCGAATTCTCTCAGAGGTATGCTTCCGTGTTTCAGACTCCCGCATTATACGATCCTGTATTCTGCGCTGTTGCATTCTATACTCGGCATTCCATACTTGTGCATTCTATGATTCAACATTCCCATTCTTTACTGCCACGTTCTATCATGGACCAATTGATTCTCTGGGTATGAAGTCCCACGCTTCTTATTTCTTGTTAGGTTTAGGTATTAGGTTTCTATCTCGATGGCGAATATTTAGAAAAGACGGGGGGTTTAAGAAACACATGTGATAAAATGGAGAAAATTCTAGTTAATTATCTTGATGAAATTCATCAACGTAGAAGCAATACCTATAGCATCAATAGGAGAATCGAAGCGATCACCCACGCACGCACAGGAAACTGAGCATTAATGTATGATAAAACGAATCCCCTTTATGCTAAATTGAAGTAACATTTAGATGTCTTGTGCAATCAGGAACCTCCACGGCCTTGAATATACTGTAGATCGAAAACTTACCCTCGAAAAAACTGATACTTATGGAATTAAAGAAATCTAATAAGCTAAACAATAGAATAACTAGGGTGTAATTGTCTCCAGGCAATGGGCAATCATCTTCTTACTGTCCATCTTACACCAACACAAAGAGATATGAAACATCTCAAAACGCACATTACACGGTGAGATACATGACACATATTTCACTTATTCGTTAATGAAACCCAAGTTCACCTCGCAAAGAAATTAGTTCAAGTACAGATGAGGTGTTAATCAAGTCACCACGATCTTAAATAACCTATTTTGTATTTCATGACGTGACACAATGTAATATGACATGCATTAAACTCATTTTTGCCTTATCAGACCAGTTATCGAGTTCCGATATTTATCATTTTCTTAGACTCTTTATTCTTACACTGAATATATCACAAAATACATCAGAAAAAGAAGATTAAAAATAAGTTTGAACTTCGATTCAGTCACATTTTTCGTTGTCTTTTTTTTCTTCTCTTTATTTTGACAATCCGTGCCAGTTTCTCTTTATAGTCCGAATCTAAACACTCAAAGGACGGAGCAGTAAGTCCTACACTACTTTACCGCAGCCTTGGCTCTTATCTTTCCACTTACTGGTAATGAATAGGAGATACTGTTCAAAACAAGGTCTTGAAAGCTTTGTACCACTTTCAACACGGTTATGAAAACTTTTTTAAAAGGTTTTCATTAGATCTAGAGGATTCTGTTTTGGTTAAGAAATAAAGAACTTGTAGGACAGAAACCAATTTTGACAAAAGTCTTCTATCTTCAAGGTAATTAGCGATACCACATTCTTACAAATACAGTATAAATCCGGCAGTGCACCCATCAGATTATCAGAAAGCCCTGAAGGATGGAACAAAATTTGGAAGCCAAAATATATAGTTAGCTTGAAATTAAAACGCAGAAAAACCCTTAGGAAAAATGACGAGATGGCAATAACATCAAAGACCATCGAACCGCTGGAAGACCAAGAAACCCCTGAATGACACCATGCTTACTAAGCGGCCCAGACTTGAGAGAAGGATCTGCAGACGCCTGTGCCCTGGAGGCGTCCTCCCCAGAGTTACGTAATAGTACAAGAAAAGGCAGTGGAAAAAAGTTCGTTCGAAAAAGGTAAAGCCCTCGTGTAAATCAGTCAGGGAGGTCAAACTGACCCTTTGTACCAAGGAATGGAAAGAAAATCGTTCTCTTAGGAATTTGCCGTCATTACTTTCTGGTCACTGCAAAAAATGGTCCATTCGTTCGCTTAATGCTGAGACCCTCGGGATCAGAGAGAGAGAGAGAGAGAGAGAGAGAGAGAGAGAGAGAGAGAGAGAGAGAGAGAGAGAGAGAGATCCTTCCATCATTAGCTATTTAGTCTCTCATGTTCTCGCTTTCAGTGCATGCAAGAGAGCTTATATACGTGTATATCATTCATGTGAACTGCCACGGCTACTGTCTTTATAGAAATATACACTCGTACTAAACTAATATTATAATAATAATAATAATAATAATAATAATAATAATAATAATAATAATGAAACCAAACTCCCACCTGATTGCAAATCTAATCAAGCATGACTTTTCAGTCAAAACTTTCACTTTCACTGCCTAAGTAGAATCGAAAACCCTAAAGGTTTATCGTAGGATGACTGAGATAACTACCTTTTTTTCGCTATAGACTGGGAATAAGACTTCCTTCTTAGTCCATAAAATGAAATGATAAAGTTTTCAAAAGGTAGTAAATTCTCTCCTGTTTTATTTTCTTTTATTCTTTTTTTTTTTTTGTTCATTCACTCATCAATAGCATCAGCTACGATTATGAACTTAAGGATATGAAAGCAAGAAATTCACGATCATAAATAAGTTCGTTCGTGGAACTGTTTCGGTCTTATATCTTCATTGTCGACAAGGACTGGCAAAGAAAAAGTCTGAAGATTAGACCGGTGAATAAAAAGTCTGAAGATTAGACCGTCAAAGAAAAAGACTGAAAATTAGACCGGCAAATAAAAAGTCTGATGATTAAACTGGTAGATAAAAAGTCTGAAGATTAAACCGGAAAATACAAAGTCTGAAGATTAAAGTGGCAAATAAAAAGTCTGAAGATTAGACTGGAAAATAAAAAGTCTGATGATTAAATCGGCAAATAAAAAGTCTGAAGATTAGACCGGCAAATAAAAAGTCTGAAGATTAAATCGGCAAATAAAAAGTCTGAAGATTAAACTAGCAAATAAAAGGTCTGAATATTAAACCGGCAAATAAAAAGTCTGAAGATTAAACCGCCAATATAAAGTCTAAAGATTAAACTGGCAAATAAAAAGTCTGAAGATTAAACTGGCAAATAAAGGAGCTGAAGATTAAATCGGCAAATAAAAGTCTGAAGATTAAACCAGCAAATAAAAAGTCTGAATATTAAACCGGCAAATAAAAAGTCTAAAGATTAAACTGGAAAATAAAAAGTCTGAAGATTAAACCGGCAAATATAAAGTCTAAAGATTAAACTGGCAAATAAAAAGCCTGAAGATTAAACCGGCAAATAAAATGTCTGAAGATTAAAGTGGCAAATAAAAAGTCTGAAGAGTAGATGGCAAATAAATTCTGAAGATTAGACTGGCAAATAAAAAGTTTGAAGATTAGACTGGCAAATAAAAAGTCTGAAGATTTGACCGGCAAATAAAAAGCCTGAAGATTAGACTGGCAAATGTAGTCAGACATTTAAGACTCCCTGTATAATCAAACGAGTTTATAATAATAATATTCTCTCTTAGAAAATGACCTTAAACACTCATGAGTGAGAAACAAGACGAACAGTTTTGTCGGCATAAGAAAGATTAGGAAAGAATGTCCAAAGTCTTCTTTCATTGCTCAGAATATATAGTTTCCAATGTCTCCCCCCTTTCTCTCCCCTTCTCTGCCTTATTACACTTTTATTTCTCCCTCGCTGTTATCTCGGCAAAGGAAATGCCTCATCTTCCTATATACTCGATACTAACTCTGTTTCAGAGCCCATAATAATGACGATTATCTTGAAGCGTCTACGAGAGAACTTCCCTCTTTTATGTGTGCGTGAAGATGCTATCTATCACCTGGATGTAGCTGAAAGAATGCCCTTTTCAGCCGAGGAGGTCAACTTTCTATCAAAATGGCTGGTCATGCTTCGGGTGGGTCACTTAAAATTACCGTCAGTGTAAAAGTGAGGAACAATTTTCTGGCTCGTAATCTGAAGAGGGCCTTCACTGTTACTTTTAGAAGGCTATTTTCTATGCCGTAATTTTGTGAACTTATGGAACAGTTCCATTTATTCGTTAGTTATCTTTTTACCTGGATGTATTTTCATTAATGTTTTTTCTGTTTTTTTTTTATTTATCACTTAGGCATTCTGTTCTACTCAAGGTGGGTTTTAATATAAATGCTTGTCACAGCACAACACAACAACAACATAACGCAATAATAATAATAATAATAATAATAATAATAAATAATAATAATAATAATAATAATAATAATAATAATAATAATAATAACTGACAATGGAATTGACCAAAGGGCTGTTTACTTGAAAAAAAAATTGTTTCATGACTTTTCTGTACTGCTGTTTTACTTATAAGAAAAATTTTTGTGATTATCGTATCATCTAATTTTCAAGAAAATGTAAGACGGCTATATAAAAAAAAAAGTCTTAAAAAAATATTTTTTACGTTATCCACAGCAGAGTGAAAAAAACGTAAGGAATTATAACGTTTATGTCACAATGGTCTAATATACTATAATTTTATGTTAAAAAAGTAGCCTTTAACCCTAAATTAAGAAGAAAAAAAAACTCTAGTGGACGGCGATTCCAGATAAGAAAGGACTAAGAAGAGATAATTATAGTGGAAAAGAAACACTTCATGAACCCCATTCTAAGTCAAAGATGCCCAGAGAACAAAAAATTTTAGGTAAAAAGGGGTTTAATAAACGATAATCGTTTTCTGAAATATAAAAGTTAAGAAAAGAAAGACAAAAATTTTATCAAGCACTTCTCGTTTTTTCTTTATTGTTTTACGAACAATCAACTCATGTCCTTCGAGACAGATTGTGACCCACTGGCGACTCAGACCTTACGTATTTTTATGCATGTATTTATTAATTTTTATTTTAGCAAAGGTGGATGAGTGATCGAGCTATATCACCATCGGCAGAGCATGTGAATGGTTTCGGCATGGACAATAAACTAATCATTATTTCTAAACACTAGCGAAATATTGTTGGTGGCCTTCTGTGATGCTGGACTAGTTTTTCTAAAGAACAAGAAATTGAATTAAAAGTTGCTGCTGACTTTTAAACAACAGTATGACAAATGAAAATAAAAGAAGGCAAAGACTGAATAAAGATTCAAATCTTTTCCTTCTATGGTTATGAAATAGGAGGAATAGACGTATTCTCTCTGGTAATATATCGAAAAAATATACCACTTTTTCTAGTAATATATCGAGAAAAACATATCATGTTTTTAGTAACGTATCGAGAAAAATATACCATTTTTTCTGGTAATATATCAAGAAAAATATACAGTTTTCCTAGTAATACACCGAGGAAAATATACATTTTTTCTAGTAATATATCGAGAAAAATATACAATTTTTTCAAGTAATATATCGAGAAAAATATACCATGTTTTTAGTAATATATCGTGAAAAATATACAATTTTTTCTAGTAATATATCGAGAAAAAATATACAATTTTTTCTAGCAATATATGGGGAAAAATATAGAATTCTTCTAGTGATATATACCGAGAAAAAATATACCATTTTTTCTAGTAATATATAGAGAAAAACAATTTTTTTCTAGTATTATATCTATAATAACATACGCTTACTTGATGGTACATTGAGAAAAGTATAATCTCCAATGCAGAACTTATCTTTTATGAATGAACGACTAAAACAGGACCCGCCGTCCTAAAAATCATGAGACGTTCCTGTCATTTTATTTGAGATTATCGAGCACAACTGGAAGAATTCGTCTCTCTTTTCTTTTTTTTATTTCTTCAGTGTTCTAGGTGAAGGCGTTCGTGAAACTCAAGGGGTCCCATGCTGAGAGCTTCTCTCTCTCTCTCTCTCTCTCTCTCTCTGGTTTAACCTTCGAGATTACTGACACGATATTAAAAGATGCAAAATATAAAAACAACCGGGCCCAGCCCTATATCCTAATTCTGACCCTAACTTTAAATAAGTTTTAAGATATATTTCACAATTTTCAGTGCAAATTTACCCTAACATAGATAGCCTTTTAACAACAGGCTTGATAATTAAGGTAGTCTCCTGTGCTGTTATGGACGCCTGATTATAGTGAAAACAAACATAGGAGAAGAAAAGCTAACTACAAATACGTTTTCCATAAAAATTTTTATAGATAACTTCAATTTTCAGGCCTATGGTTATCATCGTTTCGTAACTTCCTAGAAAATGTTTCGATTTAGATTCTAAACTTTATAATCTAACTTAAAACATGGGTATAGCGACAGTATTTTGCAACCACGAAAGTTCAAACAGAAGTTAAAGATTCAAGTTTTATGCGCATTGAAGGGTACTGACGCATTGTGCCTCACGCATTGTCGTGAGAATATAACCACGACTCCCAACGATTCTTAAGAAATGGGTAAAAATACACATTTTTTCTGCATTCTTATAACATCGGATAAGTGAATTCCAGCTATAACTTCGTAAAACTCTTGTGAGTGTGTCTAGACTGTTATCAGCCCAGTGACGTCATCGCTTGATAGTTCCAAATCCTGCCGCCAGATCAGCGCCATTCTCTTGCGTCATCATGATCTGTTTCATCTGGGTCTGGTGTTGACACGAGCGTGAGAACTAATATTTTAGAATAATATATATAATTTTCTACTTTGGAATTCAGGTTTCCTTGTGCAGTAATGGTCTGACATTTTTTATCAGAGCTGCGGGTGACGGCGCATCTTATCATCTGGGTTTGTGGGAATGCTGCCCCCGCTGCCTCACTTCAGTGGTTCAAATGGACTAGCTGCCAAGAAGGCAACTTATCAAGTGCCCTTTACTTTACTTTTGAGAAACTGAAAGAAAGGCGCAAGAGAGAGAGAGAGAGAGAGAGAGAGAGAGAGAGAGAGAGAGAGAGAGAATACGATCACCAAAAAGCATAATTAAACTCATTAAATCAATTCTCTCTAGTTAGGTATATTTGTGTTTTTTCATTTTGGTAACTTGATGAGAGATAACTTGAAGAGAGACGTGTTCCGGTGCTTAAAAGATTTTTAATTATTTACTAAAAACAAGACAATTCTTCATTTTCGTCGACGAATCTTGAATATTCATTTTTTCGTTTTTAAGAGTTAATGATAAATATCCATCATCATTTGGGCGGCTACTGTATAGTCATTATGTACCTAGGGTTTATTAAGCCAAGTCTAAGCCATGTTACAGTAGCAATTCAAAATATGAATGAATAAATAAATAA
>NC_089799.1:24122113-24124613 GCF_040412425.1 Macrobrachium rosenbergii | reverse complement strand
AGACTGTGTCATCACTAAATACAATCATAAAGTAATTTCACCTCTATTATCTTACATGATTCCTCCTCCCTAGGTACTTTCTTATAAAGACAAGTTTCTAACTGACTGATAGGGGATTAGAAAAAATAAAATGAAATTAACCCTGGTGAAGCAAAATTGAATATAGAAAACCAATAAAAACAATATGCATCATCACTATATACAACCGAGAAGCAATGCCATCAAGTTTATTAACGCATATGGTATTCAGGGAACAGTAATCAATTAATGAAACCAATTGTTCTGGCTGTAATGGCATTTGGAATAGAGGAACGTCCTCCTTCCAGTGTATTAGCCTCTATTAGGTAATGTGTCCGGGCTCCACAAGCGGGTTTGTCGCCCGTACGATGAGAAGTTTCTTCGTTCACTTTCATTTGTTACACTGACCTAACCGGATTTGACCAGCTGAGGCAGCCTCAGAATCTTTGCCTTAAGAAATAGAAGAAGAAAAAAAATTGTCGGCGAGGCATGGACTGGCTGAGTAAAGTAGATTATCAAGATTTGTTTAGAGTTTCCAGTTTTTTTTATCAAGAAAGTATTAGTGGTTTTGCTGCATTCTAGCTTCTGTTTTTTCTTCTCTTCTCTTGTTCCTGTTTCCCTCTCTTTCACAGTGTTCTTTCACACGCACACACAGCATATATATATATATATATATATATATATATATATATATATATATATATATATATATATATATATAAATATATAAATATATTTAAAAGACACTGTGAAAGAGAGGGGAAACAGGAGCAAAGAGATGATAAAAAACAAAAACTAGAATGCAGCAAAACCGATAATACTTTTTAAAAAAAAAAACTTAAAATTATAAACAATTCTTGATAATCTAATTTCTCAGCTAGGTTATGCCTTGCTGCATTTTTTTCTTCGACATTTTATTCAGATATATATATATATATATATAGATATATATATATATATATATATATATATATATATATATATATATATATATATATATATATATATATATATATGTGTGTGTGTGTGTGTGTGTGTGTTTGTATGTTTGTGTTTGTTTGTGCGCGTGTGTTTACATTCGTCATATATGCAAGCATTTAACATAAGAAACAAGCCTGTGCATTTTGAATAAACTCAAGAATGCCATGTGAATACTTCATGCAAATGAGGGAATAATGAAAAACATGATCTACTTCATATTCACATTCTTATCTGTTTTTATACATATCTTCAGATTAAACATTCGCTTTATTTTCGGATGAAGTACTGTTTTCTCGCCTGCATCTGTACAACAGTGTGTAAACAGAAAAATTAAGGCAGAGCAACAAAAGTATTTTTAATATTCCATTGACCTTTCTCCCTTTAATCTTCCAACTTTTTATAATCTGTTTTGGGCTAGATGCTTACATTTACTTCCGGGTCCGTCAGCTTCGCCAAGAAAGAAAACAGATTTTTTCCCCTCTTCAGTTCAGGTTCCTGTTTTAAAACTTCTTTTAGAAACTGCATCGAACAAAGTCTTCAACGTGAGTGTCACGGCCGTTTCTCAGTCAGAACTCTGGAACTTCTGAATTCGCGTGGTGCGTCTCTCTCTCTCTCTCTCTCTCTCTCTCTCTCTCTCTACATTTCCGAAATAAAACCAAATCCTTGGCGCTGAAGCACCTCTTTAAATTCTACATTAAATTCTTAAGTTACGAAGGAAGTACGAAAATACGATGAATTTTTATTCTGTGAAAATTACCTGCGGATATGGTAAATAAACCAAGTGCTAAACGGCGGAATAATTCTCTCTCTCTCTCTCTCTCTCTCTCTCTCTCTCTCTCTCTCTCTCTCTCTCTTCAGTTCTTATATAAAATAAAATCTTTAGCTTTAAAACTACACATTGAATCCTGACTAAATTTTTACGCTACAAAATAAGTATGCAAATATAATGATCTTTTTAATCTGTAAAAATTACCTGCAGATAAGATGAAAATGAAAATGCTCGACAGTAGAGTGCTTCTCTCTCTCTCTCTCTCTCTCTCTCTCTCTCTCTCTCTCTCTCTCTCTCTCTCTCTCTCTCTCTCTATCCCTAGTTATGTATATATATATATATTTTATATATATATATATATATATATATATATATATATATATATATATATATATATATATATATATATACTTCAGATCTTTAATTTTAAAACAATTCGTTAAATTTTGAATAACGTTTCACGCTACAAAATAAGTACAGAAATAAACTTTTAATCTGAGAAAATTACATTCGGATATGATAAAAAATGCAACAGCAGAGTAATTCTCTCTCTCTCTCTCTCTCTCTCTCTCTCTCTCTCTCTCTCTCTCTCTCTCTCTCTTCCTTTCTTCACTGACCCAATTTACCCAAGGGTACGGGTAGGTCGGAGGAGAGTTGGAATGATTCTGAGCTCAATCATGACAAACGAGAAAAGAAATCGAGATCACCTGCCTGTCAAAGCCGTTCATTATC
>NC_089799.1:24104613-24117113 GCF_040412425.1 Macrobrachium rosenbergii | reverse complement strand
ATACATAGCACCATGAACTATACGTTATATCTACCTGCACTGTAATGCTGTCTTTATCGTATACTCCCTAATGAAGCTCTGATAGTTTATCGCAGTAATATTTCATCAAATATAGTTTTTTTGTGTTTTTTACCAATTTTTTACCCATACTGCATATGCATTGAGAAAACCCCGACATTCCAGAGAGATATCCCTAATTCCCTAACTCGAGTAAGCTGTGAGTTAAAACGTCATAATATTTCATTCTTTTGGACAATGTTGTATAAAAATAGGAAGCTAACAGTTTGAAAACTAAAACCTTTAGGTATAATATTGCGGCAGATTTTATATTTGTTATTTCAAGTTCATGTTCAAACATAAAGCCTTAGGATATGAATTATTTCTTCTACCGAGGGTTTCTTCTTTTGGCTATAACCTTTTTTAGTCACAAATTATTTGCTGCTATTGAGAAGCAGTACATCATCACTGTATTTAATTCATTATTTGATTTTTTACAGGCACATTTCGTTCGAATGTTATTAATTCCTTAACTTATCCTTTTACCCATATTAGATATTGTTCGAGTGTTACTCAATATAAGCTGAAGCGAATTCATATTAACAAAAAAATAGGTTGACAAAGCATAAAACTATTCTGCTTGAGAAAAATTATTGCATTTAAGATATGAATTATTAGTTAAAATTCGAAAAAAATACTTTAGTAATAAGAAGTTTTTTGATTGAAAGAAAAAACTATATATAAAAGGACTGGTATTCCAAAGTGCTTACAGAAGCGAATTTCATTCAAGAATTGTCAAAGGTTCTGTCAGTAAATATTGCAAAGGACTTTGTAAATTGTAATGAAGAATATTTGCAAGCAGTGTTTTGAAAACATTTAACATATGAGTTTGTATGTTTGTTCTCATTAACCTCATTTGTTGTTTTCATGTCTCATTGGTTTTTATCTGCTATCTACCATCTTTTTGAGTCAGTGAATGTTTCATTTACTATACATTACCTCCATCTTCCCTTCTTTGTAAGTTTTAGTGTTTAAACTACGAATACAGAAAGTTTTGTCTTGCCAGTTAACAAGGACATAAAAACCTTTATCCGAGTAGATTTTTGTGAAATTTTGAGGGGACATGTTTAAATGGTAAAGAGGTGTTTTCAACTCTAATAATAACATAATCTGAAGGAGTTTAATTTGTTCTATATGATATCAACTTGATTTTTTACTATTCCTTCATTTGCACTTCTGTAACCTAAAAGGACAATGTCGCTATGTAACATTTTCAAGTTATACATACCAAGGAAGTCTTCCTTGCCTTAGCAACAATGTAAATTGTATATTTACCTACAATGTGATGACTTCTTGGGGTGTTGTTACATTTTTAATGCAAATATAGTAAACTTTTTCGTACATTCTTAATACACGTACAGTATGGACTTTTTAATGCATTCTTAGTACACATACAGTATGGAATTTTTAATCCATTCTTAATACACGTACAGTATGGAATTTTTAATCCATTCTTAATACACGCACAGTATGGACTTTTTAATGCATTTTTACTACATGTACAGTATGGAATTTTTAATCCATTCTTAATACGCGTACAGTATGGAATTTTTAATCCATTCTTAATACGCGTACAGTATGGAATTTTTAATCCATTCTTAATACACGTACAGTATGGACTTTTTAATACATTCTTATTACACGTACAGTATGGACTTTTTAATACATTCTTAATACACGTACAATGTGGACTTTTCAATACATTTTTAAAAATCCTGTAGTATAGACTTTTTTCACAACAGTTCCAGTAATCTTTCTTTTCCAGCCACTGGACAAAACCGTTGACAACTGACACTCCTATTTTGTTTTTTACAGTGCCTGTTGATAAAAAAGTGACAAATGATTTCTTTTGTAATATTACGCCAGTTTATAGTGGTTGGCTCTCTGTAGTTACTTTTTTTAACAAGATAATTCCTGAAGTTTCTGGTTCCCTATCATTAAGGACAAACACGCACTCACTAAATAGGTGTAAGGTGACCCTTTCAAAAATAGTTGTTCACAATTATAAAGCCGTTCATCAAATAATAAAATAATTTTATTACATACAAAATGTCATTACGTACGGCAGAACATATGGAATACTAAAGCTAATGCAAATACTAATATTAATACAAAGCACGTGTATAAATTAGAAACAAAAACTAGGCCATAACAAGGACTTAAAAATTCGAAAAATAATGAAGGTAGGGAAATCAAATGAAACAAATTTCATTTACTTCCCAGACACTTCCGAACTTTGTGGACACACACACACACGCACGCACACACACACACACACACACACACACACACACACGCACACACACACACACACTCACCCACAAAGAAAGAGATGGAGGAAAAGTGGAAGACTTAAGTTTCTTATTAAGGTATAAAACTAATCAAAATCTATTGCCAAAAAATTACCGGGAAATAAATAGTTAAAAATAAATATTTCTAAGGATTTATGATAACTATAAGTGATATTCACAAAGTAACTGTTGACGTCTGCACGGTGAGAGAAACCAGTCGTTCAAGTTGAATGAAAATCAAAGCCAACGTGAGCGGATGAGGCTTTGATTATCAGACGCTACTGTATATAACGGAACTAGTACGGTAGCCTTTTAAATATTCAAGTATCATTTACTGTGGCTAGCAAAAACTAGTCCTATTTCTGTTTTTCAACTTGTGGCAGTAAAAATTACTTCAGCATACAACCGAAATTAATCGGTAATTAATTAGCATCAAGAAGGTGGTGCATCACTCAACTGTTTTCTTCTCCATTTTTTTATTATCATCTTTTTCTTGCTTTCCTGTGATTGTTTTCACCTGGCTAGAGATAGATAAGAAAGCGGTTTTCCTCTTCAATTTTCTCTGCATTAGAAGAATTCCTACATACAAGATCACACATCACTTTCCCATCAACCATCATCAATCTTTTTATTGCGGACTGAGCGGATCTTGATTTCTTCCTAAAAGAGGTCTCTTCTTTGTACTCATTCTTTCCTCTGGGCCCCTAATTCTTTTTATATTGCGATTACTCATCCTCTGCCTCAGAGCGTCAGCATTATTGAGCACTTGTGTATTTGTGCCTGTTTCTTGAACGCTGGAAAAGCTTTCCACGTCGGCATTGTTTCTCCGTTTGCTTATGCGTTGAACATTAGAACGTTTTCCATCGACAAAAGTTTCGCTGCTGGAGAATCCGGGCCGGTTTTGCACAATGGATGTTCTGCCATTATCAAATGGCAGTTCATGCTCATATCTACCATTAACGTTGCTTAATTGCTCATTTCCGAAAACCTGAATATCTGGATTAATATTCTCTAAATGTCTTCCACAACCAGTAAATGAGACTATGGGGCTGCTGGGAAGACAATCGTATCCGTCTAGAATGAACTCTTCACTGCCCTCAAACTTCCACTCAACATCATGACCATCGTGCAGCTCGTGTAGGGAGACGGGTGATACGTGGTGTTTAGCCATATTCTTTTCGTTAGAGTAGCGTGCAAATGATAAATCATCAGCGGTAGAAAGGTATTTTGGGAGATCCCTCTTGATGAGAGATCCGTTAGGAAGAATTTCTGTGTCTGTGCTGTAATCATTAAATGTTTCGAATCCGTGCCTCAAAGGGATAATTTCTTTTTTTCTATCGTAGTCACTGGTAAATGTCTGGGATCCTAATGTCAGCGGGAGATTTTCCTTTTCTCCCTCGTGATCATTGTTATATGGTCTAGGTTTATGGGACGAAGAGAGGATGTCTGTGTCACTTCGGTGATCAGCACGCAATCTGCCTGGTACATGAGCCAAAGGTGACATTTCTGTTACTTTATTGTGGTAACGATTGAATGTCATAGAAGGGTGCGCCATAGGAAGAGTCTCCTTTTCTTTACCATAGTCACTGTTGTATATCTTGGAGCCATATGCTGAAGGTGAAATTTCCGCTTCACTGTTGTAATCACCGTTAGATTCCCCGGATTCATAATCAGAAGGGAGAATATCTGTTTCTGTGTTGTGACCGCGGTTAATCCTTCCAGCCGATTGTCCTGCTAAACGTTCGTATTCTGCCAATTGTGGAAGAGTATGCAGAGATCCTGCATTGTTTCCTATCCTCGGAGCCCCTCTTATGACTGTGACACCGTCCTCATTGGTATTAACAAGTTTATTCTGTCCGTTGATCGTCATAATGAAGGTCTGAGGTGCAGTTTTTGAACCTTTGTCGATATTTGTCACAGGTCTTGAACGCAGGTCGTAGAAGTCTTCTCTGAAATCATGCTGGCTTTCAGGAGCTCTTTCTGAACTAAAATATGCATTGTTCAGGAAATCATGGTGTGGAACTGTTCTCACAGGACTATGATTATGATTATTACGGAAGTTTCCTACTGGTTCAGCTGACAACTCTTTATCTGTAGCAATGTGTCTATTAG
Organism: Macrobrachium rosenbergii; assembly: GCF_040412425.1. NCBI lineage: Eukaryota > Metazoa > Arthropoda > Malacostraca > Decapoda > Palaemonidae > Macrobrachium > Macrobrachium rosenbergii. The sequence goes on along the minus strand of NC_089799.1, from coordinate 24,112,653 downwards.
AATGTACAGTGTGTGAGGCCAAATTTTGTCCAGCAAGCTCAGAATGTTTATCATTGTCTCTGTAAAGCTTGTTAGCATCTACTCTCTCCTGATTACTGTCTACAGACCTTTTTAGAACAGACCTCCAGGGAAAATCTCCATTAGGATAAAAAAGTGATGAGTCTGCATTTCTAGATCCGTGATTGTAATTTCTACCTATGGATTTCTCATATCCTAAAGTGCTTCTAAAAGGCCTGTCTTGAAGACCATTTGACTTACTGTTATTATTGTCATAACCAGGAAGACCTTGAGCTGATCTCCTTATGTCTTCATTGAGAATTAGGGAATAAGCAGGTCTGTGGTTATGATCAACTTTGTCGTGCTCGGTGCTTAGATGAGTCTTAACAGGTTCTTCCTGTAACATGACGCTGTTTGAAGTGGATATTAGTCCTCCGACACCTGGGCGAATTTTTGGGCGATCCCCTTCCTTCTCTGTATGGTGAGTGTCAACATTTCCCTTTTGAGCGTAATTGCTGGATGCTTTCAAATTTCGCATATTGTGGGAGGAACTGAGTCTGTCAAGAGCCTGGGATTCTCGGCCACCTTGTTGCCCGGTTTTAGGTCAAATGCCGGATGAGAATTGTCAGATCTGTAAGAAGCGTCATGTCGCAAAGCAAAAGGGACATGTGATGTCTCTGGGAACTCGTGAGCTCTATCTTTCGTGTTGTGAACTGATCTAGGAAAAGTCTGATGCGTGTTTTGAAATGCCGTACTACGTACTGGATTGATATTTATGTCTTCATGTACCTGATAGTCAAGTTTATCAGTCTTAAAGAAACTCTTCTGTAAACTGCTAGGATTGTTAATGGTTGTAGGACTATTGCTCTCGAAGCTTTTCACTTTATTCTGGAAGCCATGGTTGCCATTACCACGGAATCTTCTGAGCATCAAGTGTGGCGCTGAATTCGCTCCTGGTGAATGGTGACGGTAGCTTTGCTCCCTTGTCTCGTGGTAGAAACTGTTATGATCAGGAGGCTCATAACTTTCCTCAGTAGCTATTCCTCTAAAACCCTCTTCTCTAGGAGGTTCATCAACACTGTAGGCAGCACTGACGTCAAGCAACATAATACCTGGCTGTGTCACTCCATGATAGGGTTTTGAAAAGCCTTCAGTAGTTATTCTTGCATTCGGGTTTGGCCCGATTTGACCATAGACTGCGATGGGGCAGGATGGGGTCAAAAAAATACCAACACTAACGACCACAAACAGGTTCTGAAAAACAAAGAAAACACTGTAACTCTTTTAAACAAAAATATAATTATTGTAATATTTCTGACCAGCATTTACTAATTTCACTGGTACAATGTATTGAATTATCTTTTGAAGTTTATCATACCTACTGAAAAAAAGAGCAGATAATGACCAAGGAGTTTTCATATATGTCAGCTAGTAGCCTCATTACTTACAAGTAATGTTACAGAACCTGATATAATTGTGCAATAGTACACAAATCCTAAAACTTTACTTACGATCATATTGGCGAAATATATAACAATTATATCATTATGACTAAAGAGGATAAAAGTTAGTTATATTATTTTGTTAATAAAATCAAAATCACGACATCAGTAAATATGAGAGCAAAGATATCTTATATCATCTTCAACAAAATTAAGTTATGCTTCAAAGCTGTACTATACTAGAAAGTGTTCCTGAGAATGTCAGCAAGTGGAATTTTGTGGAACGCAAAACGTTATAGATTTAGTTACATTTTAATTTCGTTTCTTTATGAAGATCCTTTGCTTTCGCTATCTCTATCTATCTCTCTCTCTCTCATATACACACACACACACACTCACCCACCACACGTAAGCACACACATATATGTAACACAATATATATATATATATATATATATATATATATATATATATATATATATATATAATATAAACACGCACATAGATGTGTGCATATATATATATATATATATATATATAATATACCCTACATTCAATCAATGAAAGAGTTACAAAAATTCGCATTATTTTTGGGACGACAGACAGCAGTTATTTTTTTTCTTACCTTTAGAAGTTTATATCTCTGAAAGTGAAAATTATATATATATATATATATATATATATATATATATATATATATATATATATATATATATATATATATATATATATATATATAATTGTGCAATTTTCCATAGTTAAGAACAATAACTTTCAGAGATATAAACTTCTAAAGGTAAGAAAAAAAAAATAACTGCTGTCTGTCGTCCCAAAAATAATGCGAATTTTTGTAACTCTTCATTGATTGAATGTAGGGTCATGGCTTCGCCGGTCCAGTTATAATTTAGCTGACTAATGCCTGTGTAAGCAGGTTATTGTCTGGGGCAATTTTCTGCCGCTTAATTAGGAATCAAATGGCCATTGGTTTTACTTGCACTTGATTCGATTCCAATCAGGTATTTTTTCTAACTCTTACTTTATTTTACTTTACCTAATTTACTTATTGATCTATTAATTTACTTATTTTGCACACGATCACCCTTTTTTTCTCATTTCATAGGATTACGGGCACGTTATGAATAACGGTTATATTATACTTGATATTTGTAACTCCTCATGATGTCAAAAATCAAAATGAACTGAACCCACTTATGTTTACTTGCTCAAAATTAAAAAAACGTTTCGTGAGAACTTCGGAGGGTCTTCACAATTCTTATCATCTGAAGCTTACTTCAATTCTCTTGATGATTTTGTGTAAGGATTTATTTTTCACTTATTAGTAAAAAACAATGACTGTATTGATTGCACTCCCACCACTGCTATGGAATTAACCTCATAAATACAGCTCTTTTAATGAACATAACTTATAGTTGGGCGCAGAAAACTGTGTGATAACTAGAAGATAGTCCAATGTTTTATTTTTTTATTTCACTGCTGAACGAACACTTATCATCCAATATTATTGTCTGTTAACCACTTACTGGACATGAATATTAACTTTCTGTTTTTGTGAGGAGCCATGATTTTTTTATGCAAATAAACATTCTTTTATGCTGACTTAGGATTCAGTGTTCAGCTGCAGACAAACAGAAAAAAGAAATTACATTTCAGCGCCATCAGCTACCGACTCTGCATAAAACAACACCCTCCTATTTTCCGTTTGAACTCCTGATTAAACAAACAGTACTAATTCTTTTTCCTGTGCGGGAAAAGAAAATTCAACTTACCATCTTTGTGTCTCGGAGAAACCTAAAGAAGAGTAAGTAACTTGGACGTTGCATATATATACCTTAGCCTGTGTACCAACAAACTCATTTGAGAAAGCTTCATAACCAATGGTCCGGTTAAAGTTCGTGGTCTGCAGAACGTCGCCAGAAAGACTATCGTGCTGATAACCGAATATTTCTCATACAAATTCCCCGTGTCGTGCTATGAGATTCACGCTCGGAATCACACCTGGAGTCAAATCCTTTGGATTATCAACATTCATCGCTAGCTCAAAAAAGTTGGTTGGGAGGAACCGATGAATCTGTGCACGATGGAGCAAAGTTTATGATACTCGCCTGATTATAACTAGGCTGCTTTTAAATATTTACGGGGAAAGATATTGAAAACCGGACCGGGGAAAAAAGATAGAAGCATGCTAAGGGGCCATTTACATCAACACGGAGATAACGACAAAGAAGAGTGAAAATAGAAATTTTCATGTGAAAGTTTAAAGACAATGGAGGCTAATTTTTGAAAACCCTTGGTGTAATGGAAATAAGTTACTAAAACACGCAGTAATAATGGAAGAGCATTTCAAAATACTGTATCTCGTTCATATTTATGGAAGAAATACTATCAGAGGGAGCTTAAGCCTCAGAACAAAATGAGAGTGAATTATCGGAAACTATGCGGACGAAATACGTTAGGTAACCATCCGAGTCGCAAAAAAGACCACCTGGCTCTAGCGTAATTTCATGAATCTATCTGTTTCATAGTTCATATGATTACGCTCAGTATTTTACACTGATTATTATATTTTAGAATGGAAATGATACGATAAGCCTTCGAACAAGAATCATGGCCCAACGGGCACATTGCAATATTGGCCTCGCTTCAGAATACACAAGTGGAGGGAAAAGTGCCCATGAAGTGTGACAGTCTGGCCAGTTTTCGCAACTGTTTCTAATAGGCGAAGGCAAAAATGAAAAAAGAAAGAAAGTAAGACATTACTGGCATAACAGAAATTTTTCAATCATTTATGAGTATTTAATACTTCATCCGAAGAATGACATTAAGGAGTAAGGCTTTCACATTCATCAAAAGTAGACAGTCAGGTTTTTTTCCTTCGCTGTTTTGCTTTGACTGATGGAAGAAAAGATTTATATACCTTAATACACGTACATATACTTACAAATCACATAAATATAAATACAAACACGTACATATACATATATATGTGTGCATGTATTTGTGTGTATATATAAGTATGTGTTTTGCAAATATATGTGTATTTATTGGTGTAATTATGCATATATGTACTGAGGTACATGAAGCTTTTCTTCTGTCAGTCAGAATAAAATTGTCAGCCAAGAAAAAGGAAAACTTGACCATCTGCTTTCGACGAAAGCATATGTGAAAGCCTTATTCCTTAATGTCATTCTTCGGATGATGTATTAAATACTAATAAATGGATGAAAATCTGTCTTGACAGTTGCATTTGATATACAGATCCTTTGATATTGTCAAAAATTTCGTAATCTGTGTTTCTCCATTACATTATTCATCATAAATCCTAATCATCAATAGTTTTTAGGCACACAGGAATATTTTTAAAAAGTCACTACAATTGGGCATTACAAGTAAATTTATTGTTTTATGTATCTCGGTGGTGTGATGAAAATTCGTAAATAGCTATGAGTTCCAAACGAACCAATCGGCTGTCAAGGTGGGAGTGAGTTGATGCCGGCGCTAAGTACAAATCCCTGTACTGGACGGGTATATGTACGGCAGAGCCGGCATTAATTTATACTTCTCTTGATAGACCAATGGTCTTGACCGTCGACTTGAAGTCGTTGGAGGGTACTGTCAGGTGTTCGAGTCACTTAGGTACCGAAGTAGCACGAATTAGATATTAAATGGGTTTTGCAGCTTAATATTTGTAAAAATGAATATATTCATAACAGAGTTTATGGCCGCAAGGAAAGTGAGACATTGGAGTGAGAGGTCTTTCGCCTTTACCCGAAGGCACCTTTGCTCTCAGGAAACTAAATACAACCGATAAAAAATTATTATACAGAAGAGTCAATTAAAAAGCCAGATCATACAATGGTTATTACATATGAGGTTGACCTTCGGATGAGGAAAAGCTATCTTGTATTAATCTCGGGTTCACCAGTGTTCATATTATCGTTTTTAAGAGCATTTCTCGCATGTAGCCCCTCAATGTACTGATGATGAAATAGGTGTCATTAGAAGTATAGCAAAGAAACTAAAATATCCTAATATAATATTAGATGATACAAAGAGAACGGCTAGAAGGACTTCTTATGAAATAACAGCAGAAATACATGTAATAAAATTTATTTGCACTCCCATAATGCCACAACTTTAAAGATGTTCCTGTCTGCCTGGAAATATTATTGATAATGTGGAATTTAAGAAAAATAACGTAATGAAGAAACACCGATAAGGAACTTTCTCGACAATATCAAAGGATGGGCATAAATCCCAACTATCTCACGTGACCAAATCTTTGCTGGTCAAACGGATAACTCAGTGGAAAATACAACTCGGCATCATAAGAAATATATATGATACAGACAAGATAACGCTGTCGTTTTTGTTCAAGGCAATCACAATAATCGTGCGCAATAATCATGGGACAAGTGCTTAAAACTGACCTGTTCTAATAACGTTATGAAGACATAGAATCGTGTCTAATTTCACGAAAGGAAGATTTGATAAGCAATTAAATATCAGCCTTGGGATGAGTGAATGTGATCCAATCATTTCGAAAGAAATATGTAAAATGCACAGATTTTAAAGAATACAGTCAATCCTAGCCCAGAAGTATAACGAAAAGAGGCAGTTCTTATGTTCTAAAAAAGAAATAAAGAGGATCAGTTGTTTTCCAAAAATAAGGCTTGTGAGCAACATTCTCTCTCTCTCTCTCTCTCTCTCTCTCTCTCTCTCTCTCTCTCTCTCTCTCTCTCTCTCTCTTCTCGTAGGTGTCAACGGCCTTTTTTACCTGTTCGTATGTACTGTGTTTTTCTCCTAGCGTATATGTTATGTCTATTTCTTCTATTATTCGATAATGTTTCAGAAAATGTCTTATTAGAAAAATCCCGTGAGGACCATATCCTCTGCTTCATATTTTATTTATGGTATTTTGCATTAAAAAAATTTAGTGTTCCTTTGGATTTAATACATACATTATATTTATATATATATATATATTATATATATATATATATATATATATATATATATATATATATATATATATATATATATATATATATATATATATATATATATATGTATATATGTATATGTGTGTGAGTGTTTATGTGTTTGTGTGTGTGTGTGTGTGTGTGTATAGAGACAACGAATCTTTAACTTGCGATGTTTCAAAATGATAACAAGCCTGAGAGAAAAAGGAACCAGAGCCCTTTCGTGTCTAATACATCTTCCCAAGTCAGAACGCAAAGGAAGCCCTATGCTGATGTAATATAACAGAAAAACAAGGAAACATACTGAAAGTTTATCGTTGATAAATGTTATTTACCAGTAGTTCATCCATCCTGCATGTACCTGGGGCGATGTTTCAAAGATTCATTACAAAAAAAAATTGTAAAGAACTTTTTACTTCTAGACCAAGTATATGATAATAATTACTAGCGTGTTGAACTTCTGTCTTCAGTAATTATAGAGAGGTCTTTGAATTCTAACTTGAAATTGTACCCGCTTGACCCTGGCCTGGGGCATCGACCCCAAAAGCTCTTATACAACACTTTATTTCACATTTTTATCCACTCCTATTGTCATTTTATATATATATATATATATTATATATATATATATATATATATATATATATATATATATATATATATATATATATATATATATATATATATAATCTCCAAAGATCAAGCCACAAATATCGTGGTCAGAGTCGATGGTTTAATCATCGTTTCAAAATTAATGGTCTAGGCTCAAATCATGGCCGGGACGGAAGCACTTTTCAGTCATAATTCCCATTGAGTGTAAGTTATTTTCAAATTATAGTGAATTCAGTATTAAAAATGACAAGTATCGATTAATTTTTTCAGTTATGAGACATTCACGAGTGTGTAAGCGACAAAAATCCACTGATAAGTAAGGCGAGATACAGAAGTATTTAGGTTTCGTCTTTTTTTTTTTTTATGACTTGTGCGACTCAATTGCTGGCGCCCTAACTTGTCATTCGAGTGACTGAAGTTCAATCCCAGTGTGAGTCAGAAATTCATTTCTGTGAAACAGGTGCACACGTGTTCATTAGTTCCGTCATATTCACGCTGAAAAGCGATTTCGAATAAAATGCTATCAATTAATTCACCGGTGGGTCGGGAAGTTGAGTCGGGTTCGCTGGTATGCTAGGCGGCAACCTGTCCAGGAAAAAACCTCAGGTACAGAAGTACTTAGGTTCTAACTGTTTTTATGACCTGTGTGGGTCAACTGGTAACACCCTGGCCTTTCATTTGAGAGACTGGGGTTTATCCTGATGAAAGTTCGAAATTTATACACATACACACACATATATATATGTATGCATGTATGTAAGTATATATATATATATATATATATATATATATATATATATATATATATATATATATATATATATATATATATATATATATATATATATATATATATGTATATATACACACACAGAATAGAAGTGCATTTGATTTTGTCCAGTCAGACGATATTTGATATTTGAATAACGGTAATGATTATATGAATGAATGATGACGATGGAAGCGATAAGGTCATTGTCATTATAATT
>NC_089799.1:24092113-24099613 GCF_040412425.1 Macrobrachium rosenbergii | reverse complement strand
GTGAGGTGCACTGATGGCCCTACCCCCCTACGGGCTCTTGTTTCAGAATTCAGGGGAAGATTCTGTTTTATGTTGATTTACTTTACATAGGATTGTCAAATCATATACTTGCTACGTACGGTATCATTTCTTGGGTATATACGACTTTAACTACTCCAGTTAAAAAAAAAGCACTTAACTAAAAAATTTGTTTCAGGGAAATAAGATTGTTACTAAGATGATGTAAAGTTTATAGTTTAGAAAGCAAGAAAATAATAGGACTGAGAATTATTATTATTATTATTATTATTATTATTATTATTATTATTATTATTATTATTATTATTATTATTATTATTATTATACATAGTAATCACTCGGTACGGTGGCTTTTGTCCTCACCGACTTATCGCCGGTCACATCAGACTTTCAAGTTCTAATGGAAATTCAAAAACGTTTTGTTCTTCAGTGTGGCAAGGACTTTAAAAATATGTTTAGTTATTATTGTTATTATTATTATTATTATTGTTATTATGGTCTAATTAATTATTATGAGTTGATGAAGCAGGATGCAAATAATTACTGAATAAATTACGTAAGGGTTATTATGTCTTGAGACAAATATGACAAAAACAAGCAATGCAAAGCAAACGATATACAGAAAAAATGCAAAGCAGCACAGAAGCAGATAAAAAAAAAAAAAACATAATTATAAACAAGTTGCCGAGACGACGATGACCCTTTTGCCAGCACTTTCAAACCCTCGGGCTGGTAGTTGGGTTGCTCAGGAAAAACAAAAACAAAAAATGGATATGGGTTAATTTTCCCGGTACATCACATACATGTTGGCATGTACCTCTTTGAAAGGCTGGGCAGGAGAGAGAGAGAGAGAGAGAGAGAGAGAGAGAGAGAGAGAGAGAGAGAGAGAGAGAGAGAGAGATGCAGGTGCTAGAGCACTAAAGATCAGAAAGATCACTTTAGCACCCCATAGGGATATTCTAATTTACACTGATGTAATTTTTCTTATTGTCGGAAGTGTTCTATTAAGGAAAGACACCTCCTTATAGAAAACGGAACGGGAGGAGACGAGTGCATTAAAGAAAACGTAATTCAACTTCAATGAACTGGTAACTCCTTCACTCTCACTTTCCGCTTTACTTTCCAATTGGTTGACGCACGCTGAGAGAGAGAGAGAGAGAGAGAGAGAGAGAGAGAGAGAGAGAGAGAGAGAGAGAGAGAGAGAGAGAGAGAGAATGAAGCGTACACTGTTACCTGAACTTACGCATGTGGGTGCTAGGGTCATATGGTGCTTGCGTTTGAATTTATATACTTATAAACAGCTGTGTGAGATTTTGTGCGTTTTCTTTTAGAATGTGGCTCATGTGACCAAGCATACCCACATTCACTCATATGTATGAATACACATATGTATATCGACACACACACACATACACACACCCTCACCCAGAAACCTACAAAACTATATATATATATATATAGTTATATATATATATATATATATATATATATATATATATATATATACCGACACATTATATTATAATTATCACCCAGAAATCTTATAGTTATATATATATATATATATATATATATATATATATATATATATATATATATATATATATATATAATTGACTCATTAGTCTCAGAAATAATTGAAATGACGTTGCCGAAATCAAATAATTCAATTCTCCGGAAATTTCATGTTTCCCTCATTCTCTTCCTTATGCCCTAACATTATAGGTCTACGCTAGCTGCATATTATTTTTATTATTATTTTCCCCTGTTACTCTTGGGATTAATCAGCATCTAATCTCTCATTCCCTTACGTCCTTCTTCTTTAGTTATTTTTACAAACATAATATCACAAACACCACGAAGTTAAACAAAGCATCCTCCACTTTTCCCTGACAGTATCTTTGATTTAGTTTTCAGTAAAAGAAAACTATTGTGCCGGCTTTGTCTGTCCGTCCGCACTTTTTTCTGTCCCCCCCTCAGATCTTAAAAGCTACCGAGGCTAGAGGGCTCCAAACTGGTAAGTTGGTCATCCGCCGTCCAATCATCACACATACCAAATTCCAGCCCTCTAACCTCAACAGTTTTTATTTTATTTAAGGTTAAATTTGCCGAACGAAATAGGACAGGCCACCATCGGGCTGTGGTTAAAGTTTTATGAGCCGCGGCTCATACAGCATTATACCGAAACCACCGAAAGACAGATCTATTTTCGGTGGCCTTGATTGTACGCTGTAGCGGCTGTGCAGAAAACTCGATTGCGCCGAAGAAACTTGGGCTCATTATTTATTTGTTTGTTAAAGTGTACAGGTTTTCTCTTTCAAGAAGTGTAATAGTATTGGAATGACATTTATGGGGAAATGGTGTAGTCGATTTGCAGCTTAAGCGTCTCAAGTTCACCTCATCAAAGGTGAAATTCCTCCTAATGACGAGAGACCCACGTCTCACGTGCAAAAATCTTCAAGGGCACTAAAGAGAAAGGTCTCTAAAGCAGATAGGTAAAAGATTCGCCAAGAAAATTTATTTCAGAGTTTCAAATTATCTAGAATAATGATCGCCCCCCCCCAAAAAAAAATGCTATTTGAAATAAAAAAAATATTCCAATTAGCAAATTTCTATTGTTCACCAATTCTCCTTAGAATTCCTAAAAGAGAAATGACAGATAATGGAGTAAAGAGTGGCCTTTTATGAAAATTTGATTATGACTTAAGAAAGGCAGTAATCATGGTAGAATGAAAAGTTGAAAGAAAAAGATATGACCTTCCGTTTAGTCTGGTGGCATTGATGAACAGCTCAGACAAGAGAAATCTGAAAGTACATACAAAAATAGAAGAAGGAAAGCTCTCTTTTGTCTAGTGGCATTGTCCATCTGGTTCTCAAGTCTAATATGTGGTACAGAACTGACAAATTAAAAAGAAAATTTTCTTTCTGCAGAACTCCAGTTTTCCTCAACATTCAGGAAAGGTTCTGAAATAAAATTTTCAGAGGATGAAGGGTAGAACTATAGGGTAGCTCCGTGTCGCCGACGGCACTATAACTTTACTTTTTCTACAGTTTTTTGGTTGCTAATTATGAATTTACCTTTCAATTTTGGCGCTCTAGTCTAATTAACCTGTAATTAATCCCCGAAGTCCATCCAACAAGGGGTTTCCATAAGCGATCTTCACAAGACAGAGCACGGGTACGTCTGTTTCGAACGGTTCATACCCGTCCGGCAAGTGCAATAACTTGTTAAGATATGGGTAACACCGCCCCCCCGGCCAGTACTAAACACGGCGAAGGGACATTCCATTTGGCCGACAACAAACAGATGCACCGCCAGTATCAGAACCCCTAAAAGTGTAGAAAAAAACAGTTGAAAAGGTAAAAACTGGCGCGGAGCTAATATATAGAGTTACCGGATGAAGCCACCTAGACTGTTGCGTAGCTCAGTACCAGCGTTGTCGGGAAGAGCTCTCGCAGAATAATAAGACACAGTTGCAGTCCTGTGCTACGGACCAAGGGCTTTTGTGGAGTTTTTTTGAAACTGCATACATAAAATTTCAAACTGCCGAGTGACATGGCTCAGTAGGGGCTTGAGAATAATGTCTAAAGATTTACTATCAGAGAGAACTGTTAAACACAACTAGTGGAATATGCTATATTTAACTAATAGCTCCCTAGAATATTATATGAAGTAGAACATGCATTATGAGAAGAGGGGAACGATCTGTAACACTGTTGAGTGTCATGGTCTGCCAGTTCTCCGGAGTATTTCTCCAGAGTATTACCTTATTCAGCAATTGCAGAATGGACTCGAAACGCCCTTGTAACAAAAATGAAGAAAGTTAGAATGGAAGATATTAAATTAATATGCCTCTAAGGTCTTAATCCACTATTCAGTAAACGGTTTACAGTTAATCAGTGATCATGTAAGGCAGTCAATGCGCAATCATGAAGCTTGCAATTTACTACGCAAACATGTGATGATCAGATACCATCTTTAATTTCTCAGTGTAATATCAATCTGGAAATAAAAGCGATTAACTCAGGGGAAAAAACTGGGTGTGGAGCAAAGCCTGAAAGGACGCGGTTTCAGGACGGTGGGTACGAATTCTTTATTCGCTTTGATTGTTCTGGTCCCAAAATAGCCGAGAACGCAACCGTGGGGTCTTTCCGTTAATGACAAAGCAATTCTAGTCTGAAATAAAGAATACCCTAACTTACACGAGAGGAATAAACAAAACATATAATTACCTGTATTCGAATTATTTTCCAAAATGACACTTATTTCCAACATAGCTAATGAAATTGTCTGAGTCTTAGGCGCTCGTTAAAGGTCAAGCTTTGTTACTCTGTAATTGGCCCGCAGTTTTTCTTAGGAGTCATGAAATATGGTCGGGAAAGGTTGCTCAGAAGTCAAAAAGAATGTGGGGTAAATGTAAAAGTAAAATTTCCAGAGTTCATAGAGTAAGGTGAAATGTAAAATGATCTCTTTATGAGAGTGATAACGAGGACAAATGTTAAATAAAAATTCTTGACGAATTTCCCAGAAGAAGGAGAATATGTGGAAACACAGTTCCCATGGGATATAAAGAATGTACACCACCTCAGATGTTTACATATGAATAAAAAAAAAGAAGACACAGTAATGAAAATTAATATTTCTGTTGCAATTAGTAGGAACTACAGTGTTACTTCTCCACTGGCACTATCTTCATGACACGTCAAGACGAAAGAATAAATACTATGGCTTTGGGCGATTTTAAATCAAATTTCTCTCTTTTCCAAGACAACGTCTCAATGACACCGTCCCACATAGCTTGCAGATTATTTACTCCGCTTTTCTTAACTTCTTCAGATTTTAAGACACCATACTATTTTTTAAGACATCTTTTCTCAGTTTTACGAATGCCTAAATATTGCAATTATTAGAGGAGAAATAACACTAAATACTGTGATGTCTCTTTTCCCGGGCTTCACAGTCTTTTAGACTGAAATTCTAAGAAACATTACTAATTTCTTACTGTGTTTTCTTCCTTCGCAACTCGTGTGGTCCTCAAATAACAGGAAATTTAGATTTTCATGAGACCTTTCTAAACAGGTCTGGACACTCGCAGGTAGCTTGAAGTTTAACTTATTAAACTTTGAGAAGGGTGGCAATGCCTTCTCCTGCAGACTTCCGTCTACTTTACTTAGTTGTCCTGGTCTGCTGCAACCTTTCCGAACTGGTTACTGGAAGATAAAAGGTCAGGTTCAGTCAACCGGGATCACGTACAATCATTTTACGACTTATAAGGGCTTTCGGGGAGTAGGTGGCGTTCTCTTAAACATACCTCATTTCGTTCCCGAGAACTTTCCCGAAGGTTTTTTGCTCAAATTTGGGATGAATGTTCTCGCAGCAAACTTCTATTTAAAGGCTGGTCTGTGCTACTGTTAATTCTACATTTAGAATGTCATTAACAGAAACTGTTACTATTGCTTCTGTGTCACCATAAGGATAATTAAAGAAAATTCTAATAACATCAGTGATATAGTTAAATGATTAGGAAACATACCTTCCACATGTGAAAAGTCTTAGAGACTTAATTCATTTATTATTATTATTTTTCTCTTACTGACATCATTCTCACTAACATTACTTTCTTTTATGTTATTTTACCTTTGTATTATTTCTTCTTACATAATATAAATAATTTCCTGAAAGAATATGAATGCATCCACTTTCAACGTCCGTTTTTTATGCTTCCTGAAAAAAAATCGAACCAAGAGCCCGTTTTCTTTATAAGGTGACAGTCACTGAAAGCTGGGGAGAATGCCGTTTTCTGTGATAAATTCATGAGTCATTATCAACGGCACGTGTCTCAAGAAATACAGTTCTGAGTAAAAAAAAAATTAATGAAAAATACTTGGTCACGTAGTTCATAAGGTCCTTGTGGACTTTAGACGCTGAGGCAAGGAATGACGAGGATGATTGGAAAATGAAATGACGTGCACGGGCACGCATGCATGCGTACGCGTGATTTCATATATATATATATATATATATATATATATATATATATATATATATATATATATATATATATATATATATATATGTGTGTGTGTGTGTGTGTGTGTGTGTGTGTGTGATCCATAGTTACAACCTATTTTCATAATTTAGTCATAAATAACTCTTTACTAAAACATCCCTGGTATCAGTAACAATTGTAATTAAATAAATTTCTTCAATACTCTACTTTGCCGTGTTCATTTCCCCATATCGACACAAGTTAGTGAAATGTTAATTGTGAATTCAAATTTCTATCACGAGAGTGAAAGTATTTTCATAACTGAGAGGGGGACAGTCAATAGGAGTTTGACAGTCAAAGGAGTTTGACAGTCAATAGGAGTTTGACAGTCAAAGGAATTTGACAGTCAATAGGAGTTTGACAGTCAATAGGAGTTTGACAGTCAAAGGAGTTTGACAGTCAATAGGAGTTTCACAGTCAAAAGAGTTTCACAGTCAATAGGAATTTGACAGTCAATAGGAGTTTGACAGTCAATAGGAGTTTGACAGTCAATAGGAGTTTGACAGTCAACAGTAATCTGACAGTCAATAGGAGTCTGACAGTCAATAGGAATTTGACAGTCAAAGGAGTCTGACAGTTAATAGGAGTTCGACAGTCAATAGGAGCTCGACAGCCAATAGGAGCCCGATAATCAATAGGAGTTCGACTTTTAATAGGCGTTCAACAGACAACAGGGACCCGACTGTTAATAGGAGTCCGACTGTTAATAGAAGTCTGAGAATCAATAGGAGTCCGACAGTCAATTGGAGTCCGAATTTCAACAGGAGTCCGACTGTCAATAGGAGTCTGACTGTTAACAGGAATCTGATTGTCAATAGGAGTCCGACTGTTAATAGGAGTCCAACCAATTGGAGTCCGACTTTCAACAGGAATCCCACAGTCAACGGGAGTCCGACTGTCAATAGGAGTCAGGAAGTCAAAGGAGCCCAACAGCCAGCGGGAATTCGACTGTTAATAGGAATCTGACAGTCAATTGGAGTGCCGCAGTCACTAGGAGTTCCAGAGTTAACAGGAGTCAGTCAGTCAATAGGAGTCCGATAGTCAGCAGGAATCCGACTGTCAATAGCGGTCTGACACAGCGGCTCCTTAGATTTTCAAAGTGTTCAATAGCTTTTCTTCTCCTTCCATTGTTCTCACATTCGTTTCTCTCCCAGGAGGCGGTCAGAAAGAGGAAGCTCACCATGAAAAATTACAAAGGAGCCCAGAGGAGACAGAACACAATGTAAAGCTCGTTGTAGCACATGCCATTTGGCCTCAACCATTTTGACAAGGGCCGGGTGGGCAGGTCGTACGCATGACCTGTCATCAACAACACTACCAAGGTACCATTTTGACATGAAGTCATTATCAGTAAGGTGACACCATAGACTGCCCTGTACAAGACGATGATAAGACCTTGCAAGTACGGCAACAGGCGGTTCAGTCCTAACGC
>NC_089799.1:24077113-24089613 GCF_040412425.1 Macrobrachium rosenbergii | reverse complement strand
AGAAATAAGCAAGTTTTCTGTACCTTTAATGACTACCATGAAGCTCAACTCCTGAATTCTGTCAAAGTTCTGACTGGCCGAATCTAATAAAGGGGTCTATTCTTATATCTGGTAATATGCTTAACAACCTTTTAAACGCGCCTAAGAATTGACTGGTTTACATCTCTGTAAGTCAATTAATTTTATATACATCATAAAAAAAAAGAAAACTTAGGTCATGGGGTAGGACAAACTGAACAGATAAAGATGTCTGGCATTAAGGACTCATATCCTATCAAAATGTTGACCCTTCTACTATAGAATTTGGCTCATTCCATATCAAGGATAACTATCAAAGTCTGGATGAGTGATTCTACATGAAAATGTAAACATAAATGATAGAAATTTGGAAACCAGATAAAAGAAATAACCCTGCCCTAAACTACGTGAACCAAGGCAAACGTTCCCATACTCGGGTCAATCACACAATCATCCCTGTCAAATCAGGTAATAATAAACGCAGACTTTTATCATAACGAAGTCTTATACTAGAAAACGTCAATAACAATTTGCTGCAAGTCCAGATTAGGTGTGGTCCTCTAGATCTAGCTCATGAGATTCGAACCTTGATGTATAGGAAACATAGCAAACCACGTTAAATATAGCATTCTGTCAGAAATGAATTTTACAGTATTTGTGCTATGCAGAAAAATACTTGAACTACCAGGTAACACTATTTCTCACAAAATATTAGTCATAAGCACACCGTTATTTAAGCAATATACTAGACTCAAAGAATCAGGTATGGTGCAACATAAGATTAATAAAGTGTTAACTTCTGCAGGGTTCAGCCTCATGTCATACTGACGTTACATTTTCTGATCTGTTCCAGATTTCTGTCAAGGGCAGCCTTCAGAACAAAGCAAAACCACTTCATAAGGCCTGTGTATCTTAAGGCTTCAGTGCGCGTTCATCTTTCTGATTCTTGTCATCTAGAGTTACTCACTTACTGTAATTTGCTCTTCGTTTCAGGAACATTTAAAGATTTCCGCATGACATAGAAAGTTGCAGTAGAGAAGATTCAGATGCTTAGGTTTCTCTGCTAAAGTTCTTCCAGCGTCTCTACGGCTGAATTGAAGATAGCTTTGATAACTGATTCAAGACAAGACTTGGCTAAATGAACAGCTATTCACTGTATATAGGTAACGGTGTATTCATGATTCTAAATATTTGGTGATCACTGGCGTTGCGTGTTAGTTTAATTGTTCTTTTGTACAGCACCAAATAAAATTTATCGCTCCCAGAATGCTAAATTTAATATTGATTGTAATATTTCATGCACATACAGATTCTAATCACATGCGTTAGAGCTATAGGTCCACATCTAATCTGGACTAACAGCAAGTTGTTAATGAGGTTTCCTGGCACCAAATTTCATGATGATGAAAGCCTGATTTCATACATGACATATTTATCAAAGTGTAAATAGATCTTGCACTCTAAAACCCGACAGTTATACAGATATTTCTAAAACTTGTACACCCTTTCGTTTTCATCTTTGTTTAGTGACACGACTGCGGTGGCTACCGGTCCCTCGCCCCCGACCCCCCCAACTCTCTAATTGGGACTTAATTCTCTGGTGACGGGCTGGGTAGTTTTTGCCCGTTCCACTTTTTCTCCGGTCGTAATATTACTAATGAAATTGCATGCATACAACTTTTTGCTTATACAGAGACGTTTTGTAGTTTCTGCTTGCCATGACAAATCACTTTGGCTTGTGCTCCCACACAGGCATTCACTACAACGAACGGACGACCACACAAACAAAAAAAAAAAAAAATAAACGAGAGAAACAGCGATACTAACTTGAAAAAGTGAAACTTACGCAATCGTTCTGCTAGGAACTTTCCTCATGCACAAGTGTAGCTGCAGACTTCATGCTTCGACACCCTATGTGTACCATAACTGGGAAAAGTTGAGACTCACTTAGGGTAGAGATTATTCGTTTGGCCCCGGTGTCTTAAACCAGTTTTGTGACTTGGGAGAGAAACCAGTTCGTTGCGTCACAACTTTCGAGTCATTCCCGCGAAGGCAGCTTCTGCTGGCGTGCATAGCTAGCGCGCCCGCCGATCGGGCTAAGCTTCACGAGGTGATTGCACGGAGAGAAACGCCTTCTTCGTCAGTAAAACTGGACGAATCGCTTTCTGTTATGTGTACACAACACACGATCAGAAGTCACGAGTCACGTGATGACGCTTTTTCAATGTACAACCGAACGAGGAAGTGGCTTGGGCTATCAATGAAAGTTTGTGATGAGTAAGGGCACACTCTCTCGGAACCCAAGTTGTAATTCGAATACTTATTATATATATATATATATATATATATATATATATATATATATATATATATATATATATATATATCGAATTCATTATACCTTGGGAATAATTCAAACCCTAAGGGAACTGTAACTGCTGAAGTGCACATGCCCCACCTATCAACTGTTGTTCCCCTTGAGTATAAGTTATTCCGATGAGGATTCGATAATAAACGGTATATGAAGCTTAATATTTGTTAAATATAAAAAGGCACGCATGTATAAGTGACAAATTTAAATATATATATATATATATATATATATATATATATATATATATATATATATGTGTGTGTGTGTGTGTGTGTGTGTGTGTGTTTGTATTTGTATATATCTTAATGAATTTCTTTCTACCTTGGTAATGTCATATAAATACAATATAACTGTATGCTTAGTCTGTTACCCTTCCCTCACTTAAAAATTTTAACCATTTCTGAAGATTATGATGAATCGCTCCTCTCAAAAAAGCAATTTTTTTTATTCACGTTGTACATTTCCCTTCAGATTCTGCCCTCTAGATTTTTTGCAGACTCTGCTATCCTTCTTGTTGAATTTAATCTCTGCCATCTCCACTCTTGTCCATTATTATCTGAACCAATTAATTCCATTCTTCTACTGCCCATAAAAATATTTTTTGCCTTAGCTTCCTGGTTTTCCTTTCAACTTTCTCCTCTTAAAATCAGTTTCAAACTCTGACTAGTCTCTGCAGTTGATTTTCACTATCTCCAGTGAGCACTATCTGTGAGTCTTAGCTACTCCATACCCTGTTTACATCCCCATTTCATAGTCCACACAAACAGCTTTTCCCTTGACTCTCAAGCTTCTCACACAACTGTTTCACATTGAGCATTTGATCTTCTCACACTTTTCCTTGCCAAGACTTATTATGCTCTTCCCAAAGCATTCCTTTTATTGTCTTGGTCTTAATCAGAGTCTACAAACCACTTTCCCTATTTTAATAATTAACTTATGGCCATATAATTCTTTCAGTCACATCTGTCATCTTTACCTTTTCACAACGGAACAAATGCTCATCCCATGTTTTGGAACCTTTCCCTTATACAGACAAATCTGTCACACCCAGGTCAGCCACTCAATCATACTTTCACCAGATCTATTGTAACTCCGCCAACTTCTGGCACCTTTCTATTTTAACCTTAATGTACAAGCCTTCTCAAATGTCCATCCTGACTGGGAAACTCCAGCCATTCTGTGATGGCTGCTTGATCCCTGACTAATGGGCATTTGCTGCTGGAACGGCACATTTTTGGGCAACTTTCAGAACCCATTTCCTATCTAACTGCCTTAATGAACAGGGTAATTATCTTCTTTCTTTTCTCTGTTGTGGTCAGAGTAAGTGGAGTGCATGAGTTTGTTGATGAAACCAGATTCCCTAGAAATACAATGCAAGCCATCGTAAGTTGTAATTGATAACAAATTTTGCAAGCTGAGAAAATATTTATGACACTGAGAACCAGAGTTACTGTTACAAATTTACATAAATCATTGAATCATACCTACAACTTGCTGGTTCATCTCTATCTTTCCGTCATTATGATTCCTCAGAAATTCCAACCGTGATTATTGTATGTTTCTTTCAAACCCCTTTCACCTAATCATTGCATTTAACAAGCCCAAATTTCCTCCTTTTAATCTTTATGTGCCACTCTCGCCTTTTTTTAGCAGCTCCCCTTGTCTGAATTACATTTGAGATCTCAGTTTCTCTACTTCCCATCCAACTAAATCATCATTGTAATTTAAATTTTACTTAAGTCATCAATTTAGACTTCTCTCTGATCTGTACTAATACAATCTAACAATTTTCTCTTCTACTTTTTAACTTATTCCAACAATCACGGTTCTTCTGAACGCAATTCCATTAGATTCCTCTTTATTCCCATTGTCTCCATGAACTGTGCCTGCCAAGTATATCAGAACTTCCTCTATCACATACATTTGCTTTCAAAACTTCTAGCACTACCATCCTTCATCGTATCTCGAACCCACTCAGACACAGTTTCAGACTCTCCCAGGATCTCTCTCATTCTCTTTATATATATTGTATATGTATATACATACCTACATACTTACGTACATATATGTATGTATATATATATATATATATATATACATAGGCCTACACCTACATACATACGTATATATATATATATATATATATATATATATATATATATATATATATATATATATATATATATATATATATATATATATATGTGTGTAGATGTAGGCCTATGTATGTATATAGTAAACATCTTCACTCTCAGCACAAGAAAAAATGCAAAAGCTTACTAAAATCTTCATATCAAACGCAAGCAAAGTCTGTTTTGCATGACTAAAAAATCATGTTTTTTTTGTGCAATGAACTGCTAGAACATTCAGTGGTCTTGATGAATTTCTTCTTGGTTCGTAAAACAAAAATAAACAATATTCTGAAAGAATGAAATGATTTTCAAGACAAAAAAAAAAAAAAACCTTACACCAAATTTTGTAAACATGAGAAAGTAACGCTTTATTTTATGTCTATTTATTTAATGACATTTTTGCACGTTTCTCTACATTGATGAATGATGTTTGTTTCATCCTGATTTATCGTTATTACTGCTTGCTATATACTCGCATCTATCTCACTGTAATTATAATTGAAATAAGTACAATTACTGATATGAATAACGTAATTATACTTAAAATTATGTTATTTGTGGTCCAAATGAAATTCAAAGTTTATCGTGAGAAAGTAATAACAACTAATAGTTTAACTCATATTCTAATTATCTAAAAAATTCTATTTGATTATCTATTAATTTACGTTATTATATATTTGTTATTTACTCATATAGCATTCATTTATTTTCTGTGTATTTTTTTTTTACTATGTGTGTTACCGCTTTACACTGGTTTCATCCATTTTCCTTTCTCTCTCTCTCTCTCTCTCTCTCTCTCTCTCTCTCTCTCTCTCTCTCTCTCTCTCTCTCTCTCTCTCAATCTCTCTCTGAATCTCACTCTCACTCTCTATCGGAGTCTGCCTCTCTTTGATAATAGCCTGCCCCAGCAATTCACCTTAACAGTTCCCTCTTTCTCTCTCTCTCTCTCTCTCTCTCTCTCTCTCTCTCTCTCTTTTTCTTTTTTGCCACTACGTTATTATGCTATTAGAGTTTTTTCACCCTTTTTTATTGCGATGAATTATTCTTTCTTCTGACCAACTACCTAAGCACGACCATTCTCACTCTCTCTCTCTCTCAAGAAGCACAAGCACCAGACACATGACTGGTTTGGGTTTAGGAGCGAGGGCGAATTTTACTTTGTCATTGTTTCCTCAGGAAAGGTTTCCTTTGGAGCGGAGTCTACTTGATCAGCAGTGACTAAGGCTTTATATGTTATACTTTCACTTTCATCAAAGGAAAAGCAGGAAAGTGGAGAAAGAAAAAAGGCACGAAGTGAAAGAGAAGGTAGATCATAAAAAATGATGTACACCGGTTTCGAGAATTTTACGATGCTAGATGTCATCTCAGGTTATTATTATTATTATTATTATTATTATTATTATTATTATTATTATTATTATTATTATTATTATTATTAGTGCCTTTTCATGTACTATCCTAATTTTTTGTTCGTGAAATATTAGTCAAATATGAAAACAAAATTATAGTCAAATATGAAAACATAATTGCCTATCTTCCTTACAATCAAGTTTGATAAAAAGTATAGAAAATAATACCTAAATGAAAGTGCAAGAAATCCAAACTTGCATAACTTCAATTTTGTTTAAGATAAGGCACAAAAAATACCAAAAAAAAAAAACATAATTTTCAGGTTCTCAGAAGGAGCATTTTCAAGACATGAAAATAGGTGTAAACGTAATATAAAATTTTTTATACTGAACGTAAAATCAATCCATCATTTTACCACTGAACGTTTTTGAAATGGACAATATGTTAAACAAGACCAATTTTCCCGGTTAAAAAATTCGTGGAGTAGCTTCAGCAGACCTTTTTCTTTATTTATTATTCTAAAATTATTGATTATCTCCTGGTTTGTCAGGAGAATAACCGAATCGTTTTTGAGGTAGAAGGAGATCTTGATTCGCTATTACTTAAAGTTCACTAGTTTATTTTGGCGTCTTTCATATTTCATAATAATCTGATTCCCTAGATGTGATTGGTCTGAGAAATATAGATATGAATCGAATTATGTTAGCCATTAATTTAGAACTAGGTATTGCGTGGATGCTGAATTTGCTCTCAAAGATAATTTAAAATATTGATGGTAATTTACATGCAAGCACGAAATAATTCTTGCTAATGGAAATAAAACCAGAGTGGTAAAAAAACTTATTGCTCGGAGAAAGTACAGGTGAAATTTGAAAGCCTTAAGGGCGTTCAGTAATGACAAGAAATTTTTCATGTAAAACAGTCGATATAAAAATATTAAGTAAGTAAGAATGAATGTCTGAGTCAGGATTCGATAATTAGGTTAAAAAATGATTGGTGAAATCTTTCAAATCCCAAGGAATTATTCATGCGTTTTGTAAGTTTTGACATTGAACAAAATGTTACAGAATTATGAAAAATGACCCTTAAATTCTTTAGCGAAGAATTACGTTTATCAGAGATGAACATTTTGCGTTGTCAGGATTGTGTTGGCTTTCCCTAGAGGTCGGGAGCTATAAATAACTTGGTAACTGTTGCAAGGACACGCAGTTAAATTAAATACGAAGACTTCTCACTGAGAACAGGACCCTTTTTTCTGATTTAAATAAAATTAAGTGTTAAGGCCAAGAGAAAAATCACCTTGAGGAACCGGATTCTTTGGAAGATTTTGTTCTTTATAAATACGCTGTATGTATAATAAAAAATGTTGTATCATATTTGTAATTTCGATGACAAAACTTAGAAACTGGGTCGGGAGGAAATACCAAATTCAAAGTAATTAAGTATTCAGCTAAAGTTTTTTCTCACAATTTACTGTGCAAAGAGAATTTAGAATTTCCTGAAGTCAAGGATAGAAAAGTCTCTCTTCTAACAAAGATCATTTTGCGGTCTCCAGGCATCGCCTTGTGAGCTACGGAGACTCACCCCTTGACTATTGTTTTACTCGAAAGAAAAGTATAAATAAACAGGTATAAAAACGCCCTCTCTCTCTCTCTCTCTCTCTCTCTCTCTCTCTCTCTCTCTCTATATATATATATATATATATATATATATATATATATATATATATACATACATATATATATATATATATATATATATATATATATATATATATATATATATATATATATATAT
Organism: Macrobrachium rosenbergii; assembly: GCF_040412425.1. NCBI lineage: Eukaryota > Metazoa > Arthropoda > Malacostraca > Decapoda > Palaemonidae > Macrobrachium > Macrobrachium rosenbergii. Next base: position 24,081,942 of record NC_089799.1, on the reverse strand, counting down.
ATATATATATATTATATATATATACATGTATATACAGTATATATATATGTATATGTATATATATGTATGTATATACGTGTGTGTGTGTGTTCAAGAGTATATACTAATAATTTACCTGTGGAAGACTGAGGTATATAAATCACATGTCAGAGGCATTATAATATACTATCTCTCTCTCCCTCTCTCTCTGTATACATATATACACACATATATATGTATATATTTATACATATATATATGTGTGTGTATAATATACCTTCTCTCTCTCCTCTCTCCTTCTCTCTCTCTATCTATCTATCTATCTATCTATATATATATATATATATATATATATATATATATATATATATATATATATATATATATATATATATATATATATATATATATATATATATATATATATATATATCAAAGGACAGTCATCTAAGAAGTGCTCCTCCAGGGAGCACATGAAAATGTTGGCAAAAGTAGGACCGAGAGGACTTCCATTGCCATGCCCTTAGCCTGCCGCCCCCTTTTTATGTAAGGTATGTTGATGATACCTTTGCCCTTTTTAGACATAATTTTGATGCTGATTCCTTCCTTGATTTTCTAAATTTACAACATCATAATGTTAAGTTTACCCTAGAAAAAGAAAACGAAAATCAGCTTTCTTTTTTTAGACGTCCTAGTTCTTAGAAAAACAATATTTTTAACACCACGATTTTTAGAAAAAGAACGTTTACGGGCTTAGGGTCAAATTTTTATAGTTTTTGTTCTTTTAACTTTAAAATTAATTCTGTTTTTACTCTCCTCCACAGGGCTCTAACGCTAACCTCTGATTGGTACCTATTCCAAGATCTTTATGTAAATATTTTAAGGAAAACTGCTTCCCATCTGAACTGGTCTTTAAGATACTTTTGAACGCTTCTAGACAAGTACTTCTCCTCAAACCTACAATTTACAGTGTTCCTAAATTGAATTTTTATGCTAAATTTCCATTTTTATTTGATAATACTTTTAGAAAAACTTTTCACAACAGATCCAAAGTAAGTTTGGAGCCATTAAGGTCCACCTGATACCTGTTAATCCTCTCACCATCGGGTCTTTATTTAATACAAAGATCGTTTATATATATGTCCTCCGGGTGTGTGTATAGCTATACGTGTCCTAAATGTAATTTAGGAACTTATATTGATCCACCAGGAGGCTTCTGAAGGTACGCATAGACTCTCATCGTGGAGGTAAGCTATAGGACAGGCAGTAAAATACAAACCCAGAGTTTTCGAATATCAGAAATCACTCTAGAATATGTAAAACTTCAATTGAAAATAAGGATTTTTCTGTTTTAGGGCGAGCCTCTAGCAGCCCTGAATTGGCCATTTTGGAATCATTAATGATTAAACGACTCGTCCCCTTGTTAAACAGCCAAACCTCTGCCGGCACACTGTACCTCTCTTAGTCTTTCGTTTTCTGTTTAGTTTTAACATTGCCACTGAATAGGTTGGTCCATATCTTCTTACTTTTATATATATATTTTTTTATATTGTATATTTTTTTAGAGAGATTTTGTTTTGTTTTACGTTGTCCTTTTAATTGTCCCTTCTATTTTTAATTTTTTTATTTTGTAATCCATTGTGCTTAATTTTTAAATTTAAATTTGTACCTTTTGTAATTTATGTTATTTATTTTATACAGCCCTCGAAAATGTAATGAAGCCATTACGAAACGTCGGGAATAAATTGACCCTTTTAGCAAGTCTTTATGTCCGCCTCCCCATTGATGTATACCTGGCTGTGGCCACTGCTGTTTGGATATATATATATATATATATATATATATATATATATATATATATATATATATATATATATATATATATATATATATATATATATATATATATATATATATATATATATATATATATATATATATATATATATATATATATATATATATATATATATATATATAATTTATCACTCAACCTGTAGTAGGGTGAGGCATATGAATTATATGACAAAAGGAATTATAATGGTACATATATTTTCTCTCTCTCTCTCTCTCTCTCTCTCTCTCTCTCTCTCTCTCTCTCTCTCTCTATATATATATATATATATATATATATATATATATATATACTAGCTGACCAACCAGGCGCTGCCCGGAATAATCTCTCTCTCTCTCTCTCTCTCTCTCTCTCTCTCTCTCTCTCTCTCTCTCTCTCTCTCTCTCCCTCCCTGTCTCCAACTCTCCCTCACTTTTTCACTCTTTCTCCTCCCTAACACCCCCTCTACTCTCTCTCTCTCACTTCCTCTCCCTCTCTCTCTCTCTCTCTCTCTCTCTCTCTCCCCAACACCACCCCCTGTCTCTTTCACTTATTATTCTCCCAAACACCCCCTCTTCTCTCTAACTTCTTCTCCCTCTCACTCTCTCTCTCTCTCTCTCTCTCACTCTCTCACTTCCTCTCCTTCTCACTCTCCCTCGAATAGTTTAAAAGAAAGCTAGACAAAATCATTAGAACACTGTGAATGAACAGTAAAACCTCCTCCTAGAGATAAGTGAGCACAAGATGTCTCCTCGGATGGACTAATAAGTCTTTGAGACATCCTAATCCTTGTTAACTCCTTGTAACTCTCTCTGTCCCTCACTCTCTCACTTCCTCTTCCTCTCACTCTTTCTTTCTCTCACTCTCTCCCCCTCTCACTCCAACCCCCGAGTCTTTCTCTCTTTCTTCTCTCTAACACCCCCCCTCTACTCTCTCTCTCTCACTTCCTCTCTCCCCTTTGGTGCCATTGATGTTTTACTCTCGCAGTATTCTTTTCCAGATAGTAAGTCATATGTGTACCGAAATTAGGTATGACACACTCGTAAAGTTACTAAGTCTAGGGGCATAACCAGCACCGTGTCACGGGTAGAACCAGCCCCGTTTCAGGGAAGCCCTTCCCCACCTTTGGTGCCCTTTGGTGCTAGTGATTCTTATCCCCACAGTGCTGATTTCTGGATAGTAAGTCATATGTATACCAAGCTCTGTTGAAATTGCTCAATGCATTTCAGAGTTATTGTGGCACATACACACACATACAGACATGCATCCATTTATATATATTTATGTATATGTATATATATAAATGTATATATGTATACATGTATACATATATACATGTATATACATATATGAATATGTGTATATATATGTATTTATATAATATTGCTCTATTTCATACTGTGGTAAAGTGTATTTGAATTTGACAGATGCTGGTACATTTGAGTTGAAATATTCTTACTCTTTGTGACACAAGGGGCTGCGTACCACCTGACTCTTACTAACATATGGTGGGTTCGAATTCCACCACGGAAGTGTGGGCCTCTATTTTCTAATCGGATTCTAGGGTTATCTCGATATACGTATCCAAGAGTAAGGAAATAGACAATCTTTGAGGTCACTGTGGTTATTAAAAATCCGTTTCTGGTGAATGCAACTAATGAGGGGAATGCTTACTGGGAATGCACGCGTTCCTGAACGATTATTCAAAACTATACTTAGGAAAGGAAAAAATAAAAAGAGTTTGTTAGATTGTGTTAATTTACAGTAAATTGGGTTGTAGGAAGTCATTATGAGAGGTAAATCTTATTATTAATTAATTACAGGCAAATGTGAAAATGGAATATGTTTTCTTTTAGAGATAAATTATCATGAAGGTAACGAACATAGTTGGGTTTGATATGTAAGAAGTGAGAAGGGCATATAAGGAGAGGATTTGTAAAAAAAATAGTCAGTAAAGAAAGACATCAAACTATAGTGTATGATGAGTTTGTAAAATTCAAGTTTGCTCACTAAGTCTAAGGGAGACTTGCCGATATAGGCGCGTTGGAAAAGAATGAAAAAAAGTACTTGTATAAACTGAGAGAGACAAGGAGGGAAGTAAGAAGAATTCAGCTGTGGATCTGAGCAAATATTTAGGAGAAAAAGGAAATTATGCTTGAGAGAAATGAATTGAGAGAGGAAAGTTAACATGAAAATTCATCTCAGGATATGAGATACATACAAAGTGATCCTTTCTAAAGTGAATACAATCATGGGGTGAATTTTTTAAAAGTTGTTGAATGAAAAGAATGGTTGAGAGGCAGATCTAAATGATGAGAAAGTGGAAGGGGTTATCGTGAATTTGAAAATACTTATGTAAATGACTGCTGAGATTATAAAAAAGGCAATTTGAGAACGGAGACTGAAAAGACCAGGAGGTAAGTGGATTCCAGTTGAGATATTACAGTATGGTGGTAACAGGGGCATACCAGGACGTGTGAAATATGTCAAGATGAGAGGAAGGTTCAAATGGAATGGATGGGAAAGAGGAATCATTGTTGCGATGTATAAAGGGAAGAGTGCAAGAGGCGACTATGAATTAAAGGGTCATAAGTTAAAAAGTTAAGTATACCTTAGTTTAACCAGACCACTGAGCTGATTAACAGGTCTCCTAGGGCTGGGCCGAAGGATTAGATTTATTTTACGTGGCTAAGAACCAATTGGTTACCTAGCAATGGGACCTAAAGCTTATTGTGGAATCCGAACCACATTATAACGAGAAATGAATTTCTATCACCAGAAGTAAATTTCTCTAATTCTTCATGTGCCGGTCGGAGAATCGAACGCGGGCCCAGCAGAGTGCTAGCTATCCGAGAACGATACCAACCCGTCCAATGAGGAACTACTGTATATAATAGTATTGAGTATACCTAGAAGGTGTATGATCTTTTATTTGAGACTGTAAGATAGATAACAGAGGACGAATAGGAGAGGAGTAGAGGAGAGTTAGATGAGGAAAGGGCGTATGGATCAAGTG
>NC_089799.1:24037113-24072113 GCF_040412425.1 Macrobrachium rosenbergii | reverse complement strand
TATATATATATATATATATATATATATATATATATATATATATATACTGTATGTATATGTGTAAATATTTATGAATATATATTTTTACACACACATATATCCATCTATCTATCTATCTATCTATCTATCTATCTATCTATCTATCTATCTATCTATCTATCTATATATATCTATATATATATATATATATATATATATATATATATATATATATATATATATATATATATATATAGTATTTGTTTGGTCACCAGATATATATAAAACAATTACTTGTATGGAAATCAGATTATTAAAAAAAGTTCATTCATTAAGAATGAAAATCACTAAACTGAGGGATGTCCAGTCCTTCATAACAGATTTTGAACCTCTCAGTCTTCTGTTTTCTTAGTATCCCTGAACATATCTGTTTAAAGTGGAATTTTTGTCACCAACATTGAAATGAGGTTCAGTTCCATTGTAATTATTTTATGCCTTATAACTTTCTCTTCTTGTACTGACTAACATTGTTTTGAACCCGGTCTTTTTTACTAGAAATTAATAATACAGCGATATCATCATGGTGTCAGTACTCGTTTTAGATAAGGACGAAAATGAGACCGAAAAAACTGTCCAGGAAGTTACGTGATCACTTTAAGAAGAAGAAGAAGAAGAAGATGATGATGAAGAATAAGAAGAAGAAGAGAAGAAAGAGGAAGAAAACCGAAAAAGATCTACATTACGTTGAGTCTAATTTGGATATAATTTTGAATTTAAAGGCACATTCCATTATTCCAGTAACCTTACTAGCAAGGTTCTTGAGACACGAAAAGCTTTAGATAGACAAAGGGAAAGATCTGTAGTAAATGTACAAGTGGACATTTGTAAGATTACCAAAAGAATTTTATAAAATATCGTAAATATATCCACACACTTATTTAAGGTAAGAGATTATATTAAACATTGGGAGATATACTGAACATCCGAAATTCAACTAAGTCTTATATCACACGAAGAGAGAGAGAGAGAGAGAGAGAGAGAGAGAGAGAGAGAGAGAGAGAAAGCCTGTAATTTGCACGCGTGACCTAACCTCACCTAACCTCTGCCGAAGGAGTAAAGATAGATTACTGATATTAGTCGCCAACTTAAGCAACTACACGAGAGAAGCTGACAATTTTTAACTCTGTTCTGGCATATTTTCTCTCTTGGTGTGTACAGTGCATGCATAGCACATTGCTTTGAATGCAGCATTTAACTAAAAGAAAATTTAATTAATCCCAACAAAGCATTGTTAATAAATTCCTGTTCAGCACATTTGTTCATCATGAGGAGACAAAAACTAAATAGATAAATATAACATATCTAGTGTTATACAGCAAACAAGTCGAAACTGGCGAACGAATATTATCTGAGAGAGTATGTTTCAGAAAATACTTGAAATACATTTAAGTAGTACCCACGATACCTGTATATTTGCCAAACCTGTATACAAATGGCCCACTACATTTCAAAATTTTTGCTTTGTGGCACGAGTCCTGTGTAAGCCTACGAAGAAGACGTGAAGTTGCTGAAATGCTAGGCCTATTACGGAAGTGAATGTGGTTCTGTCTTACTCGCAATTATCATCCAAAGAGATTGCGATGGAATATTTAGACTAGTTATTCTGAGAGGTTAAGAAAGGAAGGAAGGAAAGAAATAGAGCTTATCGAAATGAACAAAGACATACCCGGGGAAATGGGAAGGAAATGTAGGCAATTTAGATCAAGAGGCATCACGGTATAATTCGCTTTGATCTCACTTTTTCTTCAAATCTGTAGTCTGTATTTGTTTTTAATAGATCCCCACCGTTTTAGTTTTCTGAAAAGAAAACTATCTATCATGCTGGCTTTGTCTGTTCGTCCGCACTTTTTTCTGTCAGCCCTCAGATCTTAAAAACCACTAAGGCTAGAGGGCTGCAAATTGGTATGTTGGTCATCCACCCTCCAAGCATCAATCATACAAAATTGCAGCCCTCAAGCCACAGCAGTTTTTGTTTTATTTAAGGTTAAAGTTAGCCATAACCGTGCATCTGTGGCAACGCAACAACACAGGCCACCACGGTCGGCTGAGAGTTTCATGGGCCGCGGCTCATACAGCATTATACCGAGACGACCTAAAGATAGATCTATTTTCGGTGGCCTTGATTATGCGCTATACAGGAAACTCTATCGCGCAGAAGAAACTTCGGCGCATTTTTTACTTTTTTTTTTTATTGAGCATTATCATTCTTTCATTAGGGATGGCATGGAAAGATATAATTATATTAATAATATTGTGTATAATATTGATGAAAAAAATACACACTTTGTAAGTATAAAAATATGCTTTAAAGTATATTGCATATAGAAAGAGAGCTTTCGTGATTCTTCTCAATTCTCCCAATCCATCTAACCAAGGAGAATCGATCAGATTCTCGAAAGATCTTGTGGTAAATATATTTTTTATATATGTTTACACTTACATCAGTGTGGACTTTTTTGCCATTCTTTGTGACTCATGTGATTATGACAGTTTAATAAGTAATAATATTAATGATCATAACAATAATAACGATTATTATTATTATTATTATTATTATTATTATTATTATTATTATTATTATTATTATTATTATTATTATTATTATTATTATTATCTGACTGTTGAAAAGCATACAATGACAGCTGAAATATTTCCCACAACGCAATATGTAATTTACATTTACTATCAACCACAGACAGGATATGAAACAACAATCTCATTAATCAAATATAAGTCAGAGAAAAGAAAAAGTAATTTTCCATAATCTAAATGATCTTGGGTGAATCAAGGAAACTTGTTCTGTTCGTGTGTGTGTGTGTGTGTGTGTGTGTGTGTGTGTGTGTGTGTGTGGTGAGAGAGAGAGAGAGAGAGAGAGAGAGAGAGAGAGAGAGAGAGAGAGAGAGAGAGAGAGAGAGAGAGATTGGAAATACATTCTTTCTTGAGGAAAATCGAGGAAAAATGGATCTGGTCTATTGTTCGAGAACTTCTCACAGCTTTGGAAGCACAGAATAAAATAGAAAGTTTCAGAAACTTGGAGAAAAGAGATAGAAGATTTCTTTTTCATAAAGGCTACGCCGTTCCATGAAAGGTGTCAAGAGCAGCCTCTCGCCAAAATATGAAGAACCACGTTGTCGACAAGCCACAAAGGCAATCAATCTCCTATTGTGTGAAAATGTTGGTGGCAAAAAAATTTTTAATGAAAATAGAACTGAACGTTGTAAAAGATAAAAATAAAACAAGTATACAATTAAATCAAAAGAGGAATGAGCCTAAATTCTGAGAGATGTAAGCGTATTTACGAAGAGGTCTGGTGCAAACAAAACTAGTTTAAGGCTATGAATGTTAAGAAACGTAGGAATCGAAAGGCGAGAAGTGAAGAAAGTACTGAAATTAAATAACGCTTGAATATGGCTACATTATTACTTACGCTGCAACTAGCTACTTATGTTGTGGATATTGATGTATAAGTGATCAGCACAAATATTAAATAAATCAACAGGAAATGATATCAGCAAACTATTGATAAAAAGAAACAGCGACTTCTGATAACCAAGAATAAAATGAAACCTGTGCTGAGAATATTGCCAAAAGGAAAAACAATATCAGAGTATGAACAAATATTAAAAAAAAAAAAAAAGGAATAAAGGGTGAAAGTGACAATAGTATGACTTCAGAAATGGAAAGCATTTAGAAAACTTCTCAAAGAAATGGCTAAGTAAAAAAAATATGAATAAAAAAGTTTTACGGAGGGGGTTTGAACGTAGCAGCCATTAAAGAAAAATCCGAATTAAAAAGTCTTTTTTAAAGGAAAACAAACGAATCAAAAGTGTTTATTTTTTGTTTTCAAGTAAAAAGATGAATACGATAGGCGGTTAACGCCCATCTTTGGATTTAAAATGATTTATTTGTGCTCTTTAATTTCAAGACTATTCATATTTCTTTTCGTGTGATTGTGGATTCAAATGATATCAGTGAATTTGATATACAATGTCTTAACTCTTACTCATATCTCACAAATGAAGAGATTGTGTTTTACACGCTTAAAGCGTTTAGGGGGTTTCATTTTCAAATCTGTTAGGAAAAACACTGAATAATAGTATAACTAGGATAAATAGAATAAAAAAATACTAGTAATTCAAGACACACCAATTGAAAGCACAATAAATGGACATGAAAAGACCAATAACACGACGAGAGACACTGGATTAGGACCAATGAAAGAAAAATAATGCAAATGGGAACTAAAGGGAAAACATATTAGAAAGGGGAAACAGACAAAAAAAGTGGGTCACTCATAAACGTTCAGGAATGTAATACGGAAAAATATGCAGGGGAAAGGAAAATCTAATAAAAAAACCATAAATACAAAAATGGAGAGAGAGAGAGAGAGAGAGAGAGAGAGAGAGAGAGAGAGAGAGAGAGAGAGAGAGAGAACAGGTGAAAGAAACCAGATATGATTTAGAGGCCGGCTTAGAAAAACCCGCGATTCAAATAGTGAGAGGAAAACATAACGCCACATATATTAAATGAAGCAAAAAGACGAATGTCACTGAATGAATACCAGCAACATAATAATAATAATAATAATAATAATAATAATAATAATAATAATAATAATAATAATAATAATAATAATAATAATAATAATAATAGGTGGCTTATTGTAGGGATGATAGGAATAGCAAAATCTAAAAGATTTTAGTAAATCACCTGACTGGAAACGGCTTTTTATTTTTTGTTAAACATGACACTTGGCCCACATTTTTTTCCAGTATTGCAGGGTGAAAGTTTCATAAAAGTAAACAGAATCATATAATTTCTCTTATTTGATAAAAATAGACAGAAGAATGAAAACCTAAAATCAGCTTCAATGTGGGAAAACAGAAAAAAAAAAAAAAACTTTTAAAAGATCATTCTCAGATGGTTACAAGAAGAGCTGGCTGGTTTGCCCACTCATACTTCCTTTGTTTATTACTTGGGTCTTGTTTCTCCCTCCCTAGAAGGAATAAGCCAGTTTTCCTAATGAGTTATAGAGTGTACTAGAGAAGGGGGTTGAGAAGACCCATTCGTCGCTCTAGCGATGCCTCAGCAGATATAAAGTTCGTTCTTTTTGAAATCAAATGTCTTGGTGTCAAAGGAACATATACGGAGGAGAGAGAGAGAGAGAGAGAGAGAGAGAGAGAGAGAGAGAGAGAGAGAGAGAGAGAGAGAGAGAGAGAGATACTCATGGCAAATATGCCGTTAAAATAGCTAGTAAATGAAGTAATGAATACTTTTTGGAGTCATGATATATAGCAGCCTGTGGAACTTTTCTAGGAGAACTTTGACATTTGCGTGGAATTCACGGCAACATTACTGTGTTATGGCTTGCAAAGAAAAGGAGGAGCTATGGTATAATAGGTGGCGAATGGATTTGTCATCAAGTATGGAAATATAAGTATAACTTATTCTTCCGCGTACACAATAACACTGTTATTTATGAACTATACACTCGCACTATAAGCAATTTCATGAGGTGTTAAACTACCTTGTAGTGCATTCTTGCCGTGCATTTCTGTATTGCACTTTCCTCTTCCATCTGGTTCCGGCGCAAAGGTTGAGCGAAAGGATATATATGAGACTGTAGTAAAGGCAGGAGCGATATTTTGGATTTACCGAAACATTTGTTTTCTCTTTACGGAGAACGGCAAGTGTTGCTGGTCTCCATTCTGCAGGAGTGGAATTAGATGTTAAAGTTGACATTTTCCCTGAAGCAGAGAATCAGAACTCCGCACTTTAAAAGGTTTGCCTGATAAATGATATCGTATTCCATTTAGATGAATTGATGTTACATTGAGAATCCTCTTGACTTTTTATTTCCTCTTTTTTTTTTTATGGTAGTTTTACCTCTTGAACCCCCGAATATGAATGGAAAATAAACAGAGAAGCTGGCCTGCAGCCTACTGTAAGTCCTGTACACGCACACACACACACACACACATATATATATATATATATATATATATATATATATATGTATATATATATATATATATATATGTATATATATATATATATATATATATATATATATATATATATATATATATATATATATATATATATATGCATATGTATGTATACACACACACGCACACACACACACACACACACATATATATATATATATATATATATATATATATATATATATATATATATATATATATATATATATATATATATATATATATATATATATATATATACTGTATATATTTGCCTTTTCACCTCTCCTTATACAGTACAGCATATCCTGAGCATCTAGACGGCCTCTACCGTGTCCTTTTTATTCGTTTTCAATATCTATTCTTCACGAACATTTAAAAAAAAGTTGACACAACATTCCTTTTATACAATTTAACTTGCGTTTCCTTGTTCCTATCCATTTCTTCCGGCCCTTCCGTAAACCACGCGCTACATCTTTGCTTCCCAATTGTATGATTCATAAACCTACTACAATTTTAAAATTCGTCCGATACAATTGATCCTAAAAACTTACACTCTTTCGCCATCCATATCAAAGTTTGCTATTTCTTCTTTCCGAGTTTCATTTACCCTCTTAACCTTATTATTGCTAACACTCTTAACTTTCTCCAGTTACAAGAGTTTTCAAATTCGTTTTCACCAGCCACTGCAGCTTTTCCTTATATGAACCCATGCCGATCTTATTTGATTAGTTCTTTGGTTATCAACCTTCCTTCTCAATGAAAACTGAATTATATTCCTTCCATAATATACAAAATGTTTTTATGTCCCATTAATTCTTATATCCTCTCACTCATCTCTTTTCTCTTCTTAAGACTTTCCTTTATCGCGTCACGTCTCTCTCCCTCTCTCTCTCTATATATATATGTATATGATATATATATATATATATATATATATATATATATATATATATATATATATATATATATATATATATATATATAATCCTCTCAATCATCTCTTTCTTCTTGAGACTTTTCCTTTATCTCTCTCAGGTCTCTCTCTCTCTCTCTCTCTCTCTCTCTCTCTCTCTCTATCTATATATATATATATATATATATATATATATATATATATATATATATATTATATATATATATATGTATATGATATATATATATATATATATATATATATATATATATATATAAATAATGTAATGTTATGTATCTAAATATATATATAAATTTATATGAATGAATAATTATCCCACAACGCCTCATTGTAATGTGAGAAGAATGAAAATAGGAATGAGGTAAAGAAATATAGCAGAATGATTCAGAGACATCAAGCTGAGATCACGACTTTCAGAGAGACGATTTTTTGATGGGGTCTTCTAATGGGCCATACTTAGCTTTCAATCGCAATATAATTTCATCAATAACCACTTCTTTCCTCTCTTCACTTTCCTGTTACTACAATATTTTCCCACTATTTCCACCCCATTTCTCTCTCTCTCTCTCTCTCTCTCTCTAGCGATCTTGTGTTAATACAGTATTTTCCCACTATTTTCAGCCTCTCTCTCTCTCTCTCTCTCTCTCTCTCTCTCTCTCTCTCTGCATCTATCTAGCGAGCTTGTGTTACTACAACATTTTCTTATTATTTCCAGCCCATTTTCTCTCTCTCTCTCTCTCTCTCTCTCTCTCTCTGCATCTATCTAGCGAGCTTGTGTTACTACAACATTTTCCTATTATTTCCAACCCATTTTCTCTCTCTCTCTCTCTCTCTCTCTCTCTCTCTCTCTCTCTCTCTCTCTCCCCAGCGAGTTTGGGTTACTACAAACATTTTCCAGCCCATTCTTTCCAGCCCATCTCTCTCTCTCTCTCTCTCTCTCTCTGCATCTATCTAGCGAGCTTGTGTTACTACAACATTTTCTTATTATTTCCAGCCCATTTTCTCTCTCTCTCTCTCTCTCTCTCTCTGCATCTATCTAGCGAGCTTGTGTTACTCAACATTTTGCATCAACATTTTCTTATTATTTCAGCCCATTTTCTCTCTCTCTCTCTGTCTCTCTCTCCCCAGCGAGTTTGGGTTACTACAATATTTTTCCACTTTTCCAGCCCATCTCTCTCTCTCTCTCTCTCTCTCTCTCTCTCTCTCTCTCTCTCTCTCTCTCTCTCACGCACAAACGTACATTTATCTATCGATTTTTATTCCTGTCCTTTAAAAGATCCTATTCTGCAAATATCACCAACAGCACAGATACGAGAAGTGGGAGTCCCGGCTTATTCCCCATGATGCACAGGCCCTCTTCCCTGACTGGGTGAACTCTTTTAGGAAAGCTCCTATGGAGGTACCCTGCATCGAGAAAGGAGGCCTCCTTTTGGGGTACCCGAGGTGGGAATAGCCCCCCTTTTGGAGGGCGGTGTGGGCAGGCAGGAGGAAAGTGAAAGAAAGAGCGTGGGAGACAAAAAGAGTGAAGACTATATATAATGTCTTTACGTTCTCTTGCTTTCAGTTCAAGTGGAGTGCTCTAAACGGCCGGTCATGGTAAGAAAAGCAAGGATTGTTTTGACAGTAAAGGCTAATATTAAAGTTTCTTACGTTTTTCACTTATTTTCTTTTTTGTTCACCATTCGCTTTCCTACATCACTTTACACTCTATTTCCTCTGTTATTTTTAGTATCTACTTTTGTTCTTTTTTTATGCCTTTCCATTTGAGAGAGCTGATGTTCATTCAGCCCGATGTTTATAGCTAAACTAGTGGTTTATTCCTTCTTCCTCAATAAATAGCGTAGGAAAACATATTGATCTATAGTCCTTTTCTTCAGTTAGAGCGAGTCCCAGTGGTTCTCAACCTGGAGTACCTGTACCCCCAAGGGGTACGAAACCTGAACCCTGAGGGTACGAGACATGATAGCGAGTGCAATGGTACTGTTTGTTTACTGTATGTTTATCATATGTTTGTATTGTATTTATATTTTCTGAGATATCAATGGGTTACGGGCACTGAAAAAGGTTAAGAACCACTGGGTTAGACCTATTGTCTCTCTTTTTTTTTTTTTTTTTAACTAGGTCATTGGTTTCATTTTTCACGTATCTGCAGATCTTTTCATCATATACATTTACAAACTCAGTAAATTAAAATATTAAATATGGTTTGCAGTTATGATATCAAGTGTGGAAAACCCTTATGTTACTGAAGAGTACAAATTACCCAGTATTAACACTCCAATATTTCCCAATCATAGTAGTGTCATATTTTGGTATTCTAAACTTATATAGTCATAGCATACGCACACTCACTCAGACACTTACACAGACACGTCTGTCTTTCTATCTGTCTGTCTCTACGTCCACACAGACACACACACATACACGCACAGATGCACAGACACATATATATAAATACATATATTTATGCATGCATGTATATATGAATGTGCACGTGTGTGCGCCTATGTATGTATGTGTGTATATATATACACATACATACACACACACACACACACACACACATATATATATATATATATATATATATATATATATATATATTATATATATTTATATGTGTGAGTGTAAATAAAGTCAATGGCATTGCCTTTATTTATATATGCATCACGTTCCATATTTTCGTGATTCAGTTATACATACATACATACACACACATATGTACACAATAAATATATATATATATATATATATATATATATATATATATATATATATATATATATATATGTATGTATGTATATACGTGTGTGTGTGTGTACTGTACTGTACGTTCATACATGTATAACTTAAATGCTTATATATATATATATATATATATATATATATATATATATGCACATATGTACGTATGTATGTATAAATAATACACACTTTTGCTCCTTCTATTTTCTTATCTATGAACTGAAAGCTCTTGTTTTACCAGTAAAAATAAAGATTTTTATGCTATATCATGAAGAAATTGCTACTCCTTTCGAACGAGGATGCTGGTCCCATGAGTCAAGTGAAAGTTGCTTCACATTATTATCAGTTCGGGACTTCCTTTGCAGTTTGTGCACTCTCATCGCCTTTTACTCTGTTTTCTCCTCCCACGTCTTTATATGGATTCCGTCGTGTGGATCTCGACGTTGCGTTTGATTTTCTCAGGTATGGGGATAGCAATCCTTTCTCTGATAGGCTTTTGTTTGGGCAATCCTTTCTCTGATGGGCTTTTGTTTGGGCAATCCTTTCTCTGATAAGCTTTTGTTTTGGGCAGTCCTTTCTCTGATAGGCTTTTGTTTGGGCAATCCTTTCGCTGATAGGCTTTGGTTTGGGCAATCCTTTCTATGGTAGGCTTTTGTTTGGGCAATCCTTTCTCTGATAGGCTTTTGTTCTGGGCACTCCTTTCTCTAATTGGCTTTTGTTTGGGCAATCCTTTCGCTGATAGGCTTTTTGTCTGGGCAATCCTTTCTCTGATAGGCTTTTGTTTTGCTCAATCCTTTCTCTGATAGGCTTTTGTTTGGGCAATCCTTTCTCTGATGGCTTTTGTCTGGGCAATCCTTTCACTGATAGGCCTTTGTTTTGGGCAATCCTTTCTCTGATGGCTTTTGTTTTGGGAAATCCTTCCTCTGATAGGCTTTTGTTTGGGAAATCCTTTCTCTGATAGGCTTTTGTCTGGGCAATCCTTTCTATGATAGGCTTTTGTTTGGGTAATCCTTCTCTGGGAGGCTTTTGTTTGGGAAATCATTTCTCTGATAGGCTTTTGTTTGGGCAATCCTTTCTCTGATAGGCTTTTGTTTTGGGCAATTCTTTCTCTGATAGGCTTTTGTTTTGGGTAATCCTTTCTCTGCTAGGCTTTTGTTTGGGCAATCCTTTCTCTGATAGGCTTTTGTTTTGCTCAATCCTTTCTCTGATAGGCTTTTGTTTTGGGCGATCCTTTCTCTGATAGGCTTTGGTTTTGGGAAATCCTTCCTCTGATAGGCTTTTGTTTGGGAAATCCTTCCTCTGATAGGCTTTTGTTTTGGAAATCCTTTCTCTGATAGGCTTTTGTCTGGGCAACCCTTTCTATGATAGGCTTTTGTTTGGGTAATCCTTTCTCTGATAGGCTTTTATTTGGGCTCGGGAGGCCACTTAAAACAAGAAATTGGGAAAAGGCATATGTGATAAAAAAAAAAAAAGTTAGATGCATTTCTCTTAGTGTGGAAGTCGTCTGTAAAAAGGTTATACCTTAGTTTAACCAGACCACTGAGATGATTAACAGCTCTCCTAGGGCTGGCCCGAAGGATTAGACTTATTTTTACATGGCTAAGAACCAACTGGTTACCTAGCAACGGGACCTACAGCTTATTGTGGAATTCGAACCACATTATAGCGAGAAATGAATTTCTATCACCAGAAATAAATTCCCTAATTCTTCATCGGCTGGCCAGAGACTCGAACTAGGGCCTAGAAGAGTGCTAGCCGAGAACTCTACCGACTCGTCCAACGAGGAACTAATTCATCTGTAAAGCTCTTCCCTTCCGGGTTTTTATAAGAGTTCTTAGAATGAGGTAGCTTGATCTGTATTCTGTCCCCGTCCCACTAGGTTAGTGAACTTGTTGCAAAAGTCAGTGAACTGAATGGAAGGGTAGTACGTACTGTTAAAAGAGAATTGTTTTATATATATATATATATATATATATATATATATATATATATATATATATATATATATATATATACACACACATACACACATACATACATACATTATATATATATATATATATATATATATATATATATATATATATATATGGATATGGATTTTTTTTATCACACCGTGACTTACATACAATCATGAAGCTACAAATGTCGCTTAATATCAAATTCACGCTACCTCGACTCAGTGGGTAGGACGTCGACTGGAGTCCCTGGATAAGTATCTGTGTTGTGGGTTCGAGACTCGGCAGTACCAGTCCATTTATCACTTATAAATTCCCTTCGGTGATAATTCCCCATCGGAGATAATTCCCAGGTAGCGTGAATTTATATATATACATATATATATATATATATATATATATATATATATATATATATATATATATATATATATATATATATGTATGTATATATATATTAAGCCACAAATATAATCAGTAAGTGCATCTGCTGCAGCCAAGATTTGAACTTGGGCTTTCAGTTCAAATATAATAATGAACAGTATTCACTGACCACTCAGCTATGAAGGGAGACATAAGTTAATAACGACTCTACATAATCTTCTCGAATGCAGTTACGAACTCGTCTCCATCATGACGGCTGACTGGCAAGATTGTAATGCTAGGCTAATTATGAATTTCTGTCACTTACCCACGCGTGACTTTTTTATATTCACAAATATTAAGCCAAGAATGTCGCTTAATATCCAGTTCGCTCTACCTTGGGAATAGATTAAACCCCATTTGCGAGGTAAGTGGCAAAAAACTCATGCAGCTAGCAACCCCAAATCCAATGCCTTGCTCAGGCCGAGAAACTTATTGAACCATGGAGGCGCAACTCTAAAGGGAAAAGAAACACTGAATATATAGAAACACAAACAACTGAGCTCCTGTATCATGCATGAACCGTTTGTGTTACAACTTTCACAACACTAGCCGCTTCAAATACCTAAACATAAGGCTCACTTGCAGCATGCCTTGTTCCCCTGCACACGCTGAACCATTTAACTCCATCTTGCACAAGCTCTTTCACTTTCAGTATGTTAAGGTCCTCCTATTCAGTACCTCCCTCATTTCATCTTCCAATTCGTTTCTAGATCTTTCTCTCTTTTTTTTCCAGCCAGCACTTCCAAACTGTGTGGTCTTTTCACCAATCTATCATCGTCCATTCTCTCGACATGACCGAATCAAATCAAAACGCTCCGATTTATCCCTCCACAGAGTAAATGCTTTTACCACTCCCAAGTATCTTCACAATTATCACCATTTTAGTTCTTATACCATAAATACTGTATAAGCGGTGCATCTCTAGACCTTCCATTTTCTGTTTTTCATTCGCAATTAACATTTTCCCTTTACTTCCGTAAAAAGAAAAGCTAAATTTGCATGTATGTGCTCCATTTATATGTATATATATATATGTGTGTGTATGCATATATATATATATATATATATATATATATATATATATATATGTATATATATATATATATATATATATATATATATATATATATATATATATATATATATATATATATATATATATAAATGGAGCCACATACATGCAAATTTAGCTTTTCTTTTCCTGGAAGTAAAGGGAAAATGTTAATTGTGAATAAAAAGAGAAAATGGAAGCTCTAGAGATGCACCTGCTTATATATATATATAGAGATATATATATATATATATATATATATATATATATATATATATATATATATATATATATATATATATATATATATATATATATATATATATATATATATATATATATATATATGTGAATGTGTGTGGATATATGTGTATGTGGAGGAGAGAGAGAGAGAGAGAGAGAGAGAGAGAGAGAGAGAGAGAGAGAGAGAGAGAGAGAGAGAGAGAGAGTCCTCATACCTCTGGCTTCTCGGAGAGGAATCGTCTCCAAGGGAACCTTAACTATCCGGCAGTCATATAGTAAAATCTTTCAAAACATTTCTTAATAATGTTCTTCATGTGTGGAAGATGAATATGTGAATATTACTCTGCAATTTGAAACTGCCAAATAAAAATGCATATGACAATATAAAAATCGAAACAATTGCATCAGACAAAGAAAGTGACGACGAACCTGATACGCTTATATCAGAGTAGATGCATATAACGATAACAAGTGAAAGGCAAGAGGCGAGAGTGAAAGTGACGCATGCAGTATTGATAATGAAAGTGCATGATGATGAATGAAGAAGATGGATGAATGGCAATCTTGAGGATAACGGGCTTCCTTCGAGGTATTCAAGTGCTCAATACAGTCATTCAGTCGTCACGTACGCAAATGTGGGAGTCCATTCCTTGCCTGCCATTCCCGAATGTCATTGTTTTGTCTGCAGACATAACAGAAAACTGAGTTTTGGAAGAACTGAGAGTAGATGAGACTGTACGGAACATTAGAAGGATCATGCCAGGGAGTTGTAAGTATAGAGAAATAAGGAATAAAAAAAGTAAATCCCTCAAGAGCCTCAAAGAACTGATTTTCAAAATAGTTGAGAAGTAGAAAGAAATACAAAACGAAAAGCACATCATACAAGAATCTCAAAGAACTAACCATCAGAATGATTAATACTTTCAGACAAGGACTCTTGAGGTCTGGAATTGATGTCTGCACATTCCAAAAATACAGAAATTATATTCTGAAAGCTTGGAAACTTGCGAAAGAAGGACTCCCTAAAAATGCAGCTAAATAGCTATACATATCTTCTCATGTTTCCGGCACACCCTGTTAACGGATTCTGCCCACAATAAATTTCCTGTTGTCAAGCAGTGACGAAGCGCATTCTGAGACAGTCGAGTGGACATTACTGCATGTATGCTTATTAGACTGTAAATTTAAAATATTTCTCACTCCTACTCTTCGTAATTGCATTTCTCATGTCATAAAGTTTATTGAGAAAACTTTTAAATTTTTTCCACGCGATTTAGAGAAGTTTATACTTTTTTGTGCGTCTCTGCTCAAACTATTCCTGAGATCACAAATGAAATCGGGATGGCAGAGCAGTGTATTCATTACTATGACTGAAATATCTCCTGTAGAAAACTTAGACTCTGCTACAGTCGAGCCAAATTTGCACCATATCTATTGCTTGATCAACAGTTTCAAGGATCGTTTCTCTCACGATTTTGGGACAATTGATGTAGCGTTTTGTTAATACATATACAACATACATTTCCCTTATTGTAATGTTTTCATCTTACGTGAACAATAAAAAGTTTCGATATATGAAACAAGATGAACTAATGATGAAATGAATTTCATTCTGGAAAACACACCCCAGTGAATGAACACCTTACTAGTGATTTTCATGACATACTAATGACTGAATATTCCCTTTTGCAGAGACTGGGACATCAGCTCTTTGTTGTTTGCTTCTTCGCAGCTTCCGTCCAAGCTGGCACACGGCGAGATGTGATAGACGGTAGCTATGGACTACGCATTAAAGACTCGACACCAGGGCAGCACAGCTTTAGCGAAGGTGCGGTTTATGTTGAAGGAACATCATCATTAGCTCCTGCGCATGGTGATGATGTAGGTGGCCATGAACATGATACTGCAATGCACGAAGTTGAGGTCGTAGGCTCTGACGTCCATGACCACGGCAGTACGGTAATAGGTGGCAGCGCTGGGGTGAATTTAGATACCACCGATCAGAATTATAGAAGTAGTATACAGTCCCCTCAGCGCAAAAATGTCTATTCTGCTGCTGTTGGATCTGTCCTTGAAGATGGTCACACCACTTCAGCACATGCTTTGAGGGAATCACACGGTAGCTCACAAAACTCCCACTCTAATGAGGAGGTTATTTCATCTGATTTAGCTACTCATGATACCCTCTTTGATGATGCTGGACGTAAACATTCAGTTGTTGTTATTGGGCATGGAAATACAGGAGATTCAAAGTACGTGAGTTCAGGTGACATAAGTCACAGAAGTTTTGGTGATTCAGGCCACAAGAATTCAGACGACACAGATATTTCTGAAGTTGTTAGTGATGGAGAGAGCAAAAGTGATCATGATGATTCTAACGATGACTCAAGTAAAACTCCCGTGTATAATGATGGTTTAAAGTTTGAATCACATGACCTAGAAGATTCTGATGAACGTAGTCGTGAGGAAGAGAGCTTAGAATATGATTCCCCTGATGATCCTGTTCATGAAAGTTTTACTGGTTTTCATGAATCAAGCAAAGGTCATAGTTCCCCTGAAACTGAACACACGGGATTAGCTGGACAAGACCATAGTGATGGTTTTGTTGACAGCAGACATACTTTACAAAATGGTAAGGGGTATCAGCCTTCTATAGATAAAAGCCATAATTTTGGAATTAGTCACATTCAGAGCAATGTTGCAGCACATG
The DNA here is from genome assembly GCF_040412425.1 of Macrobrachium rosenbergii. NCBI lineage: Eukaryota > Metazoa > Arthropoda > Malacostraca > Decapoda > Palaemonidae > Macrobrachium > Macrobrachium rosenbergii. The sequence goes on along the minus strand of NC_089799.1, from coordinate 24,056,017 downwards.
GAGTAGATACGTCACTGTCCAACAAACATCTAGGATCAGTTTCAACTGAACATGTTGAATTAAATGGAGGAAAACACATCGACTTTTCCAGTGGACACAAGGAGGCCTCTGAAAATGGGGTTCAAGGTTCTTTTGTAAAATCTCACACTGCTACTAATGACATTAATGTTGGACACTTAGTACCTTCGGGTGATGGTTATAAAACATATGATGGCTCCAGTAGACAAAACACACTTATCTTCGGAAATCAAGTTTCTAATGGCCTAAGCCATGGCAGAACTACAGATAATGAACATAATGGGTTAGCGGTCATCGGTTATAATGATGCTAATACCCTAAACCATGAGGGGTCTCTTTTATTAGGTCACAGATTTGCCCCTGTTATCAGACATCATGGACTGAATGGCAACGAACATGGCAAAATTGATAATGGTGGAAATGAAGAATCCTTTGATTCTGTTTACAATGATGCCACTATTTCTAACCAGGGAGGTCCTACTGGTATAGCCACCGGTGACATAAGATCCATTTCTTTACAGCATAATAATGCACTGTTAATCAACCATGGAAGGCCAGCGAAGCTACATATGGATAACCCTGTTACTATTGTTCATGGAAGGTCTCCTGATGTAGGACATCATAATGCTGTATCTACCAGTCACGGACCGACGATAAACTTCTTATCTGATGTCCCTTCGCCTGTAGGTAATCTAGGGTCTGGTGTAAGACAAGGAGGCATTGCACCAATACCTTTTGGTGTCCCTTTTAGTACAAAGCAAACATTACTTCGTGGTGTTGGCCAGAGGGCTTCTGTTGTTATTGGCCCTGGAAGAGCTACAAATGTTGGCCATGGGGTATCTACAGGTCACTCCCACGACATAGTTGTGCCCAGTATTCATAGTGCTTCTGAGGGAATTCTACATGAAAATATTGCTACAGAAGATCACGGGAGATTAGTTGGAACAGTACATGGAACCAGTTCAACTTCAGAACAAGAAATCAGCGCAGGTTTTTCCAAAGGGCCTGAACATTATAAAGAATCAAATCACGGTACAATTAGTTCACTTGGTCATGGAAACTCTAATGTGGATGTTTCAAGTGATTCCACTGGCAATGTATTTAGGAATACAGGACAGATTCATAAAAGCTTGGCTGTCCTGCAACCTGGAGATTTCACAGGTTTACAACATGCAACTTCTAGTCCAAAAATAGTTGCAAGAGCCTCTGTCAGCTTTAACCTCGGGGCTCCCAGAAGTAGAAAGAGACATGGCTCTAGCAGTGGAACTTCATCAAAGAAAACAAAAGGGGTATTTGAAAAAGAATTTGGCGGATTTCAAGTAGGGCAAGGAGAGATTCACGCAGGTGTTGTTGATGGAAGCCACGGATCACTGAGAAGAAAACGTAATAGTGCTTCACCAAAAGAAGAGTCTAGAGCTTCAGCAGTCAGCTTCTTGATGGTTTAATCATATAAGTGATGTATCACAAGTCATAATGTAATCTGTGATGATTATGTGGTTATGTATGTTTAATTACATTATATATTGTTATCTTGTTTAAAATTTTACTTGAACTTTTTAATAAAAATGACTCCATTACAACTTTTTATGAACCCTCCAGACAAATTTGCTTAAATGAAATGCACTAATGAAACAGAAATGTAACACTTTCGTGAAGCGCATTACGATGATAAACCAAGGATCAGGAACTCGCCAGCGTCAGCTGTGGACGAGGATTGGAATTACTCCCCTTTGGTCTTATTGAAAATATGAGATATTTACAGTAACTGATAATGCTAGTGAATATGCACATGTAAGCATTGCATAAAAGTGTTGATTATAAGCACACCCAAACACGCACACACACTATACATATATATATATATATATATATATATATATATATATATATATATATATATATATATATATATATATATATATATATATATATATATGTATCTTTTTCTTCTTCGTTTAACGTGCTTTTTCCCATTTTTCATATGGGGTAAGCATGATGCCTTCTTTTGAAGGGCTTTGATTTGGCGTTGGGGTAGGCCGTAGCCTCGATCGGCTGCCCTGCCTGACATCGCTTAGACCCCGGTAGCACATGTGTATATGTATCGTGCCAAATCCCCAGCTCCCTTTCTCCCAGCAGTGAAGAGACGTGAGTGGTTAGGCCGACAGTTCGAGACGTGTAAGGCATCTGTTATGTTTTTAGAAGATGTTGGAGTGGCTTTGTTTGTGTGTGTATTTGTCTGTAACACCCATTTGCTTTCAGCAAACCTATCTGTTGATTGCATACATAATCCCGGGGTGTCTACACGGATAGCAAAGTGTCCGCCCTTTGACCGGCCGGCTGTGGATTTGAACTCGCGACACAGACTTCATATGAAGTCCGAGTCTGCTGCTCACTGACCGAGCCATCGAGGCTCCATATATATATATATATACATACTGTATATATATATATATACAATATATACACTGTATATATATATATATAATATATATATATATATATATATATATATATATATATATATATATATATATATATATATATATATATATATATATATATATATATATATATATATATATATATATATATATATATATATATATATATATATATATATATATATATATATATATATCCAAGAAAGACAGATAGGTAGTAATATCTTCCATTATCATTTGAGAGAGAGAGAGAGAGAGAAGAGAGAGAGAGAGAGACTAAGTCAGTTTTCTCTGCGAATCTGTCTCTCAGGCAAACACCCACACAGAAGAAGAAAGAAAGAGAGACGGAGAGAGAGAGAGAGAGAGTTGTGCTAGTGAGCTATTCTTAAAAAAAAAAAGGAAAATTGATTTTCACCAATTATCGTCATTTGCTGTTCATGCCATTCGTCTCTGGAAGAGATCGTGTGGTTTTTGTTGGCACAACCTTTCTCGTGACAACTACACATATTTCTTTTATCTTGTGGTTCAGTCTCTTACACGCATATAAACACACAAAGATACCACAGCACATACATACATATATATATATATATATATATATATATATATATGTTTATATAGAAATATATATATATATATATATATATATATATATATATATATATATATATATATATATATATATATATATATATATATATATATATATATATATATGCTCTGAGGTTATGCACAAGTAATTCTAATGCATGGGGCATATATACTTGGTCGTGTGCGTGTTTATGCCATTTAAATAAACTGGAACTGCAAAGTGAGTAAGATGAAGTTAAAGAAATGTTCTGGAGATTGCATATGCGAACAGAAATTAGGCTCGTGCAAACTTTGAAAAGCATTCGAAGCGAATGAAAGGTTAACTTAGGCTATTCAACTCTGATGAAACTTGATATGTTATGATTGTAAGTAAAAGTAAATTAATCAGGATGAAAATTATGTTTTGCAAAAGGAAATATACGAAAATTTCAGAGGAGAAGTTACACTGGAGGCAAGAAATACTGAAACTAGAGTACGTAACAGAAAATACATTCTAAAGCCTGTCTGTAAAAAATCAAACCATGGCAAAAAAGCTTGCTTTTTGAAATAGCTTGACCCTTGAGACAACACAATGAAATAGACGAAAGTAACCCCTTTGTTAAAAGACCAAACGCATATAAATTGATTGAACCTTTCTTCAATTTACAATGATTGCAAGTCAAGCGCATTAAGATGTCAAATGCAACGGCAAAAACCCTCACTAGATTCTTCAGCAGCTGTGAATCTTGATCTAGCTTGCAAACATAACGTCATAAAATCTTAATGCACTTTATAATCCTATTAACATGAAGTGAGAGAGAACAGAGTCAATCAGTTCTTTTAATCTTTTGAATGAGGTAGTCCGCGCCATATTTTTACGTTTCAGTTTTATTGCTTGTTGATAAAAACAAGTAAAAATGCGCCGAAGTTTCTTCGGCGCAATCAAGTTTTCTGTACTGCGCATAATGCTGTATGAGCCACGGCCCATGAAAGTTTCAGCCACGGCTCGGTAGTGGCCTGTCCTATAACGTTGCCAGACCCACGATAATGGCTAACTTTAACCTTAAATAAAACAAAATCTACTGAAGCTAGAGGGCTGAAATTTGGTATGCTTGATGATTGGAGGGTGGATGATAAACATACCAATTTGCAGCCCTCCAGCCTCAGTAGTTTTTAAGATCTGAGGGAGGACAGAAAAAGTGCGGACGGACAGACAAATCCATCTAAATAGTTTTCTTTTAAAGAAAACTAAAAGTAGATTCGAAACGTCTTTCTTACGCAGCTTTGCTTTACTAGAGAAACCGCTCAGAAAATAGTGAAATTCATGAAGCATCGTTCGAAACCAATAAACCGCGACTATGCTGCCATCTTCGGTTATTTCCGAAATTTATTAATTGAATTTCCAGCTTCGAGGTGCGGTTTTATCTCGCGCCAAATCTAATCGATACAAAACTGCTGATTCCCACACTTGACGAAACATGAAACATTATCAACTGATTTTCTAATAAATTTGGTCTTCAAATTGGGAAGTTTAAGTAATCTGAATGGATTTTAAGGTGAAAAATCTTCAGTTTTAAAAATGAAATAATTTTAAATAAAGATATGTAATCTAAAATGTCTTGACATGGAGGTCCTCTATGAAAAATTATGTGGAATTTTTAATGGGTCTTGACATGGAGGTCCTCTATGAAAAAATTTTGTGGAATTCTTTGCCTTGACTTGGAGGTCCTCTTTGAAAAATTGCATGGAATTCTTTATGTATTGAGATAGAGGTCGTGTATGAAAAATTATGTGGAATTTTTTATGGGTCTTGACATGGAGGTCCTCTATGAAAAATTGTGTGTAATTCTTTGTCTTGACATGGAGGTCCTCATTGAAAAATTGCGTGGAATTCTTTGTCTTGACATGGAGGTCCTCTATGAGAAATTGCGTGGAATTCTTTGTCTTGACATGGAGGTCCTCTATGAAAAATTGCGTGGAATTCTTTGTCTTGACATGGAGGTCCTCTACGAAAAATTGCGTGGAATTCTTTGTCTTGACATGGAGGTCCTCTATGAAAAATTATGCGGAATTCTTTGTGTCTTGACATGGAGGTCCTCTATGAAAATTGTGTGGAATTCTTTGTCTTGACATGGAGGTCCTCTATGAAAAATTGTGTGGAATTCTTTGTCTTGACATGGAGGTCCTCTATGAAAAATTGTGTGGAATTCTTTGTCTTGACATGGAGGTCCTCTATGAAAAATTGTGTGGAATTCTTTGTCTTGACATGGAGGTCCTCTATGAAAAATTATGTGGAATTCTTTGTCTTTACATGGAAGTCCTCTATGAAAAATTGCGTGGAATTCTTTGTCTTGACATGGAGGTCCTCTATGAAAAATTGCGTGGAATTTTTTGTCTTGACATGGAGGTCCTCTATGAAAAATTATGACGAATTCTTTGTGTCTTGACATGAGGGTCCTCTATGAAAAATTATGTGGAATTCTTTGTCTTGACATGGAGGTCCTCTATGAAATATTGCGTGGAATTCTTTGCCTTTACATGGAGGTCCTCTATGAAAAATTGTGTGGAATTCTTTGTCTTGACATGGAGGTCCTCTATGAAAAATTACGTGGAATTTTTTATGGCTTGACATGGAGGTCCCTATGAAAAATTATGTGGAATTCTTTGTCTTGACATGGAGGTCCTCTATGAAAAATTATGTGGAATTCTTTGTGTTTTGACATGAGGGTTCTCTATGAAAAATTATTTGGTGTTCTTGTAATGTCTTGGCTTGGACGCCTAACAGTCTCTGCGAATAATTGTGAGCAGTCATTAATTGTCTTGGGATGTGGGTAAACGTACACTCAGTATTTTAAAACATATACCTCAGTCTTTCAGCATTTGATATGAAAACGACAGACGAGCAAGAATCACGCAATGACGTGATATAATACTTATCTGTTATTAAGTAAATTGTACATAATGAGGCAATATGAAACTTTCTCTTCTTTGGGCCATCATGCTTTATTTTGAAGAAAGATGGAGAACGAAGTATGAACATTTGATTTTTTTTTTTTTTTTTTGTAAAACAGCTAAATGACTGATTGGCCGGTTAGTACAAAATACCAAAGATTTTTTAATATTAAAGTGAAAGACAAACATTCAGTAGAATCAAAAACTTTCACCGAAGCCATATGCGTGTATATATACAGTACATTATTTATTCGTTAATGCTGAGAGAAATGAAAGGAGGCATGATTCGAAAGATTTGGGGTGAAAGGAGAGTAAGACCAAGCCCATGAATGGTGGACGAAATGACAGAAGAATTAAAGCTAAGGGGGTCTTAGTATGCCGTTGACGTGCTGCTAATGAGGCACTTAGGTATATGAAAAGATCTGTTGAATATAATAATTAAACCCATAATCCGTTTCCTCTAAGATAATAAATATGGAAGCAGCCATTCTTACATTAACATTCTTGCATGGTGTAACAATCGCTTGTTTTTTTACACACAGACTGGAGGATTACTTCTTCCAACCATTATGCAGTTCGTAATTACTTTGTGCTCTTCCTCGAGATTGTTGTTTGCGAACCCATTTTGCGAAAGCAATGTTTCCTTCAGTAGCTTCATTTGGAGCTTATAAAATTTTTTATTGACGCTATGCGCAGTCAAGTAAATGAACTGACTAACTACAGTGAGTGTACCTCGTACCCTTACTTTGTATTAATGATGTAAAAATGTACTATTATTATTATTATTATATTTAAAAAATTGCTTTCTTGTTAGTAACTTAGAATTCTAAAATTACGGTGAAACGCACAAGCGTAATTCATTTAGCTGCATAGTAATGGGTTTTAATACTGAAGTGACATCTGACTTAAGAATGCAACCATTCTCACAAATGCAAGCAAGCCATCACACACTCACTCAGAAACGGAATGATGATTTTTAAATCTAAAATTCCTTTTATGTAAACAATTGATTTATTGAAAAATTGCCACATATTATACAAACAACATATAATAATTTACATATACATTTATATATTATATAAAATCTTCCAGCGCGGTTCGTCCTCAGTATTCCGAAATCATTTCCCGGGTCTTCGTGAAAGGTTTTAAAGGCTCGATCACTGATGAGCTTCAAGGATCCCAAATCTTCTCCCTAGGAGAAGCTATGTCCTTTTGGGTCCTTAAGATTTTGTTCTTTTAATGGTAGCCTTTACCAATGGTCGCGTCAATAACTCCACCGGCGTGACCTCCATGGACAATTCCGCCTCCGATGACACCTCCATGCCCAATTCCTCCATGTGTTACTCCAACTTTACCTACAGAATGCCCTCCACTGATGATGCCTCCTCCAACTATGCCTCCTCCAACTATGCCTCCATGTCCGATTCCAATAGAATTTGCAGAGTACCCTCCGTCAATAATGCCTCCGTCAATGATTGCTCCTCCAATTGGGCCACCATGGCCAACTCCAATAGATCCGCCATGGCTTATTCCAACGGAGCCTCCATGGCCAACTCCAAGGGATGGGGCAGAATACCCTCCATCGATAACGCCTCCATCAATGATTGCTCCTCCAACGGAACTTACATGTCCTCCGTCAACAATTCCTCCATCAATGATACCATCATGTCCTCCTCCAAGGTGGCCTCCATGAGTTACCACAACAGAGCCTTTGGAATGACCTCCTCCAACAATGCCGCCATGCCCCAGTCCAACAGAGGCCCCGGCGAAACCTCCTCCAACTTTGCTGCCACCGAGAATCACTCCATCATGGCCGCCGTCAACAACTTTTCTTGCAATTCCTCCGCCAAGTCCAAGAGAGCCACCACGGTATTTTCCCACGGGAGCTCCGAGATTGAAATGAATGGTGGCTCTGGCAGAACCATATCCCTTACCAACAACTCCTCCATGACCAGTGCCGAGGCCAAGTCCTCTCCCATGGCTGACTCCAAGTCCAATAGCTCCTCCTTTGCTTACACCATGGCCAATAACTCCTGTACTAACACCATGACCAATAACTCCTCCTGTACTTACACCATGACCAATAACTCCTCCTTTACTTACGCCATGGCCAATAACTCCTCCTGTACTTACGCCATGTCCAATAACTCCTCCTTTACTTACACCATGGCCAATAACTCCTGTACTAACTCCATGGCCAATAACTCCTCCTGTACCTATACCATGCCCAATGACTCCTCCTTTACTTACACCATGGCCAATGACTCCTGTACTAACACCATGACCAATAACTCCTCCTGTACTAACACCATGACCAATAACTCCTCCAGTACTTACACCATGCCCAATAACTCCTCCTTTACTTATGCCATGGCCAATAACTCCGCCATGGCTGATGCTATTGTCAATAACTCCTCCGTGACTGATGCCATGACTAATAACTGCTCCATGACCGATGTCGGCGTCAAAAACTCCTCCATGACTGATGCCATGACCAATAACTGCTCCATGACCGATACCATGGTCAATAACTGCTCCATGACCAATGTCGTGGTCAATAATCCCTCCATGACCGATGTCGTGATCAATAACTCCTATCTGACCGATGTCATGGTCAATGATCCCTCCATGACCTACACCATGGCCAATAACTCCACCATGACTGATACCGTGATCAATAACTTTTCCGTGACCAACATCTACGTCAATAACTCCTCCGTGACTGACACCATGATCAATAACTCCTCCATGTACTATTCCACCCGATACTACAGCCGGCGTCGAGTACCCTCTCCCGATGCCGGATGAGAGGCCATGCCCAATAGTGATCGCCTTTCCATGGCCACCGTGGACTCCCTCAGCAAGTGCAGAGACGGAGAGGAGAAGAACCCCAGCAGAGAGGAGCAAGATGTTCTGGAAATGGATAAAGAAGGCGAGATTTCAGTTTCATGAAAATGTTTAGGAGAAGCATTGCTTTGAGATCAACTCTTTTTATCAAGTTGATCAGCTTAACGTCAGCTCTCACTGTTTAGAGGAACCATTTTAAAAGTGACTTTCCATAAAGTTGTACAGGATATTCAATGGCAAAAATGCAAACCTAAAACCTTACGTCTGTCGTATGGTACGCACAGAAACAATCTTTAATTCGTCACTGTGGATTTATATACTTTTCAGATTGAATGAATAGACTTAACAAATAAACAAATGAAAATGTTTAGATGGATTGGAAGTTTGGTTGCTAGTCCAGAAAAATAATCTTTAAATAACACTGAGAAAATCGTCGGTTATTGCAAAAGCAGCTAACACGCCTTTTGAAAAATCGAATCTTCATTCCATCGAATATTTTGCACTGCAAGCTTGTCACGGTTTACTGGAGAGATAGCGCGACCTTTGAATTAACTAAAAAAAGAAAGAACAACAGCTGCAGTTATGCAACTCGAAAACTGTCTTCAAGTGGCATCACACACCCAACACATGACTCACCTTTCGTAAACCGGCCAAAAAAAAAAAAAAAAAAACTGTGCATGAGATGACTTTCAAACTTTAGGAAATTTTTGTATGGTTTCCTATTTTTTCACTCTTGTTACTCAACTGCAAATGTATAAAAAAATTTTATTATCTTGTGAAACAAATTCTAAATCTAAACCATTGTACAGTGTGCATCACTAACAAACAAACAAACAAACAAACAAATAAATAAATAAATAAATAAAGAAATAAATAAATAAGTAAATAAAAAAGAAAGGAAACATCAATATCTGAATGCATTAGTCAGCATGTAAGTAATATCAGTGTACGAATAGAAAATGAATTCTTCTGTATATTCGCGTTCGTCTGTATATGATTATTAATATTTATATAAGATCAGACCTCGTCTATATGAGTTACTTGAAGATGAAAGAGCTGGAAAGAGTGACAGTAAAGATGAGTTTTTCAAAAATTTTCTGTTTCAGTGAAAACCCTGACAAAAAACTATTTCAAATCTATAAATAAAATAGATTCGCAGAACATTTTTGGGTTTCAACATTATTCTTTATGTATTCCCGTACAATATTATTCTCATAGGTGTTAGATATTTGGATAAAAACGGTGACCAGGATTTTGTGAATAGAAAGGGTGGGAATGTACATAAAGCACAAGCTAATGATAAATGCAAGACATTTCAAATGTAAGTCATTATCATTTGAGCGGAAACTAAAGTAAAAAAAAAAAAGTAAATGAACCACACTTTCACACTGGACGTAAGCTAAAAATTCGCGTGAAAATTACAGCTAGTCATAAAAGACGAAAATTTATAGCCTTAGTCATTCGGTGAATTATAACGAGAAATATAAAATAAAAGTATAATAATGGCGACATATGAGTGAAACCATCTCTGACATCCTCGTATGGAATAAGATAAAGTATTAAGAATACGAAAACGAATATGAAAAAAAGGCACAATGTTCTCTGACAGAGAGCCAAATGGAGGAGGGAGGTGCTCACCATATCGCCGGTGAAGTAAGACTAGTAGAGAGACGATATGAGAAGGTTGCTTTTATAGCTCCTCCAACCGGAGGCACGCACGGTTCCCTTCATCACGCCTTCTTTTCCCTCCTCAACCCTCCTTCTTTCCTTCCTTCCTTCCTGCCTTCCTGCCTTCTTTCTTTCCTTCTTCCTCCGTCATTTGTGAGTGTGGAACCCATGACCACCTACCTCCTAACCCCGTACCCCCTGAAAATACTCCTTTTTCCCTCTGTCACCTACTCAAATCCTCCCCCTTTTGCTCTCTTTCGGTGTCCTGCTGCGAAGGCTGCCAGATCCTTCCGCCTTTCTGCTTGTCACTCCATCCCACGGCCTTCTTAAGGGCCTTCTTCGGATTCCAAATGGGATAGCATTAGCCCCTGAATCGGCTGTTATTAGATACCGGACCGAGGTTTGCAAATTGCACGTTTTCGATGGCTTTCCTTTTTTTTTTTTTTTTTTTTATTCTAATATTTCTCGAATTCTCTCGTCTATGTTTATCCGTTATTTCAGTAACTTTCAGCTTGATTCCTTCTCTTTTTCTTGTTATTTTTTCCGGTAACCTTTGCTACATTTATGCCGTTTTCTCACTAATTATCTGAATACAATACCTTCCGGCACTTAGAATATTATTAACCTTTCCCTCGCACTTCCGTTGTAGTTATCCTCACATCACTACTTTTTATTCCAATTACTACGCTTTTTTTTTTCCTTGTTTTTCGTCGTCAGAATACCACCTTTTCCATACGATTGTTTGGCAGTTTACTTTGGCCTTAAGACTTTGGAAATTCTTTCTATGCGTTTTCTTGCGTTTCATACGTTTATTTCAAGGTATTCTTTTCACTAGTTATCCAACAGAGCTGCTTCCGGTATGGGTAAATTGTTTTTGTATGTTAATCACTACGAATTTTCAAGGTATTTTTACCTTCACCGAATACTTTCATACATTTTGAGATATATTTCGAGCATACGATAAAAGCACTCGAAATGATCTAAAGTTCAAAATATTTTCCTTTATCCAAAAGAGTTCATACAGGAACGTGCGTTTAAGATTTCCTTCGGCCATTTATCTTGACAGAAATCATGATATACTTCAGGCAATTGTAATGCTTGCAGATCACTCCCAAGCCCTTGCTCCAATGTTATCCCTGACACAGGTAAGTGGATCATGACGCAGCAAAACAAGCGAGACCTTAAAAGAAATACGAGAGAAAAAATGCGGCTAATGTCTCAGAGCGATATGATATGGAACCAAGGCAAAAGACAAGGGGAAAAAATGTAAAACATAACAAAATAAAAAAAAAAACAGAAGCATAAGCAATGGTAAGACCCAGCGATATAATTCCGTTGTTTCATCACATGAACGAAATCTAACGAGACCGGGGCAACGAAGGGAAAAGAACAATTGGGTGGTATATCAGTTTCTTATAGAAGTACAGACAGAAATGAAATGATAAAAACAAAGGAGGGCATGAAATGAGGTTAATTATAACGAGGTTTAGTGATGATAGAGAAATTTCATTTCGGGGTACACTGACGTGATGAAATATATACATACATACACACACACACACACACACACATATATATATATATATATATATATATATATATATATATATATATATATATATATATATATATATGTATGTGTGTGTGTATACAGTATATATATATATACATATATGTATATACATGCGTGTGTGTGTTTGTTCCTTACCTAGCAGTGAACCGGGTACCTGGTAGTTAGACGACCTTACTGAGTAGCAAATGGTGTGAATCATAAGGAGGACACCCTCATTCCAAAACATCTGCCGATATTAGCGAGGGCAACTTTTTTGGAGTCAGCCTAGCTAAGAAAAAAAGAACATACACACGCACACACACACACACACACACACACACACATATATATATATATATATATATATATATATATATATATATATATATATATATATATATATGTATATACGAAAACAAAAGAGAACTATAATAGCTTTATGTGCCAAACGATAAATAATCTTTGGAAAGGAGAGAAAGTACTTAAAATTTCTAAGATTACCCAAATCAATAAGAAAGCGCAATGATAAAAATTACACATTTCGTTGAACTGAATGTGAACCGAAAGTGTCTTTGATAAGAAAAGACTGGTAGTCTGATATTACGTAATATTGAAAGGTGAGAGATAACAGGGCGAGAATTCAGTCCGAATGGACGACGAGATACTCGTACATTCTGAAAATTGAAAAAAGTTAAGTAACGGGAATCGGAATGAAGTAATCGGAGTATGAAGAGATGAAAGTGGGCACGCAGACTGGAGTGGAGATTAACGGCACAAAATGATAAGTAGAAAAAGGTAAAGAAGAAGAAAACTTATATTACATTATCGTGAAGTGGAATTGGCGATTATGGGAAGATTTTAAACAACTGGGTCATGACTAATGAGGGAAAATGGTCATTATTGCGAAAGTTCTAATTTGGTGGAATTTTTAGCAGAGCTGCTGAAGAGGAAATGCTCTAAGAGTTGTATGAAAATATGTGAAGCTTTAATTACATCTACAGTTAGGCTAATTAAAGAAGATATATAATTGAATGTAAAACTAAGCTGTCATTACCGATTAGATTTATAATCAAAATGTATTCCAGTGTCTGGATTTTTTGCTCCCAAACTTGGATATTAGAATCTGAGATTTCTGAATAAATTTGGGCTCTAGAGGATAAAGTTTATTCTTGAACTTGGCCTTGGCCTCTGAAAGTTAAACTCGAAATTGGTATTTAGATTTTAAAGTTTATTCCAAAATTCGGATTTTTGATTCTGCAAAATCCACTAAAATTAGAATTTGGATTGAAACATACTAGGAAATAAGACTTTTGAGACTGAAATTTATCTTCAAATTTAGACTTCTGATTTCGAAATTCACTCCAAAGCTTATGTATAAAATTTTGAAATTTATTTTATCTACATCATTCTCAACCCAGGCTTTCGATGCTAAAATTTATTCACAAATTTGGTCTTTAGATTCTTTAAATCATTCCTAGTTTAGCCACTCTGAAATTTACCACCAAATTTAGAATTTAGTTTATAAATCTTATCGGAAACTCATAAATTACCCTGAAATTCATGCACCAGCCTAGACTTAAGGTCTGAATTTCACGCTCAAACTCAGTCAATAGATTCTGGAATTTATTCTCCAATGTAGACTTTAGACTTGAGATCTGGAATTCTTGCCTAAACTCTGGCGTTAAATCCTGAAATCAGCTCCCCATTTCAGACTTGAAATTTGAAATTCATGCCCAAACTCAGACATTAGGCTTTGAAATTTATTTCCCAGTTTTGACTTAAGATCTGGATTAATACTCAGACTAAGTCATTAGATTCTGAAATCAATTCCCAATGCAGACTTAAGATCTGAGATTCACACTGAGACTCAGTCATTAGATTCTGAAATCGATTCCCCCACTTAGACTTAAGATCCTGAGAATCATGCCCAAATTCAGGCATTAGTTCCTGAAATCAGTTCCCAAATTCACATGCGCAAGCTCAGGTATTACACCCTGAGACCAATTACCCAATTCAGACTCAAGGTACCAAATCCAACTTCAGATCTGGAGATGTCACCAATCCTTTCATCTCAGGCGACGCCAACAACGCCACCTTTGCCCTTTGCTAAGGCACCGTTCCATTCAAGCGACCTCAAATGGAGACCCTCCTTTTGGAACTAATATGAAAATCCCCATTTTCATGAATCATTCTCGTTCTATTGGGAATTACTTTCCCTTTCCCCGCGTCATTAAAAAGAACATAGATGGAAACGGAAGGTGAAATTGAAATGGCTATTTTTATTTTGGGACTGCGAGACATTCAAGTTTCAAGGTCAAATCGACCCAGTCGGAGAGTGAACTCGCCCCAACTCTTGAAGATTAATCGCTTATAGCCCAAAGGTTTATAATTTAAGCAGTCATTTCGTTTTCCTCAACGCCTTTTGATTCACGTACACTTTCCTTTGAGGCACTCTTTCTTTGTACATGGCAGAGGTATCTCAGGCCAGTAAATAATCGATCCCAAAAATAAAGTAATTAATCCTTAATCATATATTTGCCTTGGTTTGGGAAACCTTGAAATACTAGTGCATCAAAGTTTGAATGTTCAGCGAAACTGAGCTTCAATTCTTCAACGATTTTAGGCCCACTGTACCTGAATTCCTAATGGGTCCAGTTGGTGGGATTTTTTGTTTTGTTTCTAACGCCCATTCTGTTTCGTACCTTTTACAGACAAGAATACATTCAACAATAAAATTAGTATTTTTTCAGAACTTTAGCGTCCCGGAAAACCTTCGATAATACCAAGAGTGATCTAATATTAATTCCAGTTCATTCGGTACCTTTTAGCTAATAGAGTACTGACTATTAGTAAGAATTCTAAAACAAACGGCAATCGATTTCTTAAAACATGTGTTCCATCAACTTGCATCGTGCGCTTATCCACATCGTAATTTCCGCATCGTCCTTGTCGTTATTTAGGTTTTATGGAGATTGGCTTGGGAAAACAGAAAAGGGTAATTACCTTTTTTTCATGTACTCGTAAACGAGACCATGACAGGTGAGCAAGCATGAATGTGGTTCGGTTACAGCAACAAAGGCAAAAGTAATAATTGCCTTCCCTCTTTATGGTAGAAGACTTTCCTTTGGAAAAGACGTAACATGTATGACTTAGAAACTAACATAAAAGGAAAAGGAAATGGTAAGAAAGAATTTTGCGAGGTGGTTTCATTTATAATTCTAGAGTCAAACGTATTTTTGACATTTTTAGGGATTTATATATAAAAAATGTTGAACTTTTACTGAGTAAAGCCCGAGTTTTCTGCAAGAACTCAGAGAACTAAGTGAGAACCACTAAAATTAGATGACAGCAAAGTTAAAACTTAGGAAAAAACTGAACCTCAGTATGTTAAGAATGATTTTCTTTTGCAATTTGCTTCATGGCTGTTTTTTCCCTTTTATTTCCTAGAGTTGGAGCTCTCCTTACACTTCTGTTTTCCCAAATCTTATAAAATCTTTCCTTATTCAAGGGACTGGCCCGTCGTTTCTTTTCGTGTTAGACCAATTCGTTTTTCTCTTAATCTCTTGTTTAGTTTCGTTTTGTTTCCTTCGGCTCTGGAGAAGGATAAACAAACCGTGTTTCGAGGAAGACGTCGTCCTCAAAGAAAGTAACATATTAGCCATTGCCTCATCTATATCCTCAGTGCCGTATCAAGTCTTCGGCAAACAAATAAAGAAGCACTTTGGATTCTTTTTCCTTGTTCCTTGTGTTGCCTTAAGATGACGACACAGCTGTCGTCACATGCCTCGGGTACTTAGGTTGGGGAAGGCTTTTTATTTCAGTCATTTATTTATTTATATATTTATTTATTTATATATTTATTTCAACCATTTATTTATTAATGAATTCAATTAGTAATTAATGAATTTATTTATTTTCTTATTAATTTATTTTTTAATGTTTCGTATACTCTACAATTTTCATTTCTACATAAATCGTTTTCATAGGTAATAATTACGTATATAATTTCTCATAATATGGCAAGGCTTTTATAATGAGCCTTTACATATCGAATGAATGCAATTTTTTCATATCCATAATACTTCAGAACTTTCACTCTAATATTCCTGCAGGATGCAAAATTGCTTTTAAAATGCTGACAGAACAAGATTGTAAAGGCGGAACTTATGGAGAAAAAGTGAAAACTCATAAGGAGAAATATAGGCAATAAAATGAAAAATGATACATCACTGTAAGATGAACACAACCCGTTTTACTTTTTAAGATATTTAAGCGCAACAGTTCTTCATATTTTCCAATTTGCGTTTTTACAGAATTTCCACATTCTGTGAAGAAAACAAAAAAAGGACCCGCGAATGCAAGAAAAAAGTTCCTTTCGTTTTAACTGCCGTTTTTCGCATATAGTTGTTTTTATCGGTACTGTTACGAAGTGAACTCAGAAAAGAGGCAACTGAGAATGGCAAGACTTTACAATCGCTTCCCTATTACTTTTATTACTATCGTTGTCCTCTTTTATTATTATCAGCGTTGTCCAGACATGACAATAATTTCGATTTTTGGCATTAGTATGACATATTCTACTTTCTTTCAGTAGTCTTTTACGTTTTATAATCGGTTATTATAATACCCTAAATAAAATTGCATCGTTTTATCATAATGATCCTCTTCGTCAATGTGGTGACCTTTTCTTTGTTGCAATGACTCTTTCAGAATCAATTTTGCCTTTCGTTCTTAATCATATCTGTTTTTTTTTTTTAGTTTGGCTGATTGAGCAATTATTTTCTGAGCAGATATTAATATCTTGTGTATTTATTTATAAGTATTTCAATGATTTGTTTCAATGACCCTTTCAAAATCTTTTATGATGAAACTTTTCCACATTGTATCAGATAAGAATAATTGTGTTACCACAGTTCATTTATAGTTATCATCTTTTGAAGCTTGTTATTTAACTGGCTTTGCTGTAATTATAATCTATCAATAAGTGAATAACAAAGATTTGAAAAATGTTATGCCGTAGCAAATTACCTATTTGATTAACCACAGTCTATAATAAAATAAATAAATCTTGTAAAGACTGACTATCAACTGAAGCAAGATCCCAGAGGCACATAACCGTCTGTGTTGGCATGGAAAACGTTTCAGAAATCAGTGACCAGAAAGAAACCTACAAATGACTTTGAAGAGTCTGGGGTCATGGGTCACAATGAAGCTGGAAGAGCGAAAACTTTTCCAGATGATGTCTCTTTAATTAATCTCTTTTGAATGTCAATGAGCCTTGATGCTTTTGCATCATTTATTAGTAATCATTCTGACATCCAATTTCACTCTCAACTATAATTTCATTATTTATTATAATTTCATGAGTAGCTGTTATTGAATTTTTCCGGTATTTACGCTTTAAGGAACAGGAATGACCAGTCTAGTCTTTTTTCGAGCTAAAGAGAAGGTATAACGACTTTTATGATACGTGCAGCTCAGAAATATCGTTATTTCTATTATTATTTTTTTTTCTCACCAGCCATTGGTGCTACAACTACAACTTTTTGCAAAGGAAAATACCCAATACATGAAGTAAAGATTTATGGGATGTTGCAACAAATGAAGAAAAATAGGAAGCCTTTAAATTGAGTGGAAAAATCATTCCACGTCGCAGACTGAGCGGAAAGAGGTCAGCCTAAAGGGCGGAAGGAAATGACCCAAGTATAGAGAAGTGACATGGCAAAAAATTTTTTGTCACTTCACTATTAATATGCCCAGTACCTAAAAGGAAAGAGTTTTAATAAAAAGAATACTCAATATCCCGCCAGAAAGGTGTAACAATAGGAGCCTATTACATGTCAAGGGCGCCGATGAATGAACACTTTCTTTTGACACAGAAGTTCAAACCTTTGACGCCTAGTCAATTATAATTTCGCTTTTTAAATGTTTCAAAAGAGGTGTGTCTCACTTATCTCTCCCCCCTGTCTCTGTCTGTCTGTCTGTCTCTCATATATATATATATATATTATATATATGTATATGTATATATATACAGTGTACATTTATGTATATATATACAGTGTACATTTATATATATATATATATATATATATATATATATATATATATATATATATATTTATTAAATTATGAATATATATGTATGTATATGCAGTGTATATATATACCTATATATCTATACATATATATGATATGTATACATTATATGTATATATACGTTGGAGTACGTGAATGTAGATTACTCATACCATAAGCGTTCATTCATTACTCGTGATAAGATTGGAATTTAAATTCTTGTCATCTTCATGGCTATAATTATGCTTAGAGAGAGAGAGAGAGAGAGAGAGAGAGAGAGAGAGAGAGAGAGAGAGAGAGAGAGAAATCGAGCTATTAATCTATTTCTAGGCGACCTTGCTTCTTGAACTTTATCAAAGACAACCATGGCGGGTACCGCCTAGTTTTCGTGTCTTGGATGAATATTCAAAGTCATTTCTAAATCTGCAAGGTAAGTGAATCGATGAAGTGCAAAGTTTCATGAATTACTGTCGACCGATGAAAGCAGTTCAACACGTATAGTTAATATATCGTTATTGTTAGTTGGTTAGAGTCCAGAGATCTTCAACAGGACTCTTATACCTTTTAGCACCTCATTACATTTACGGACCATTTTTGTGCAAAGTCACATTCTTGTATGAAATCTTCCTAATCCAATCTAATCCAACCTTTTCTGTAGCAGTAGTATTATTCGACTATAAGAAGTCTTCCAACTGAATCCACATGCGTACACACACATGTCCACACGGTCATTATAGACACTCACACACGCACACATACACACACACACACAACATAT
>NC_089799.1:24029613-24034613 GCF_040412425.1 Macrobrachium rosenbergii | reverse complement strand
GTCAATGAAATGAGAGATACCATATAAGAAAATGGATTCAGTATCTTAAACGATATACGCAGAAATATTGAAAAAGGATCCACTGAATGAAAGATTCTTAAAACGAAAATAAAAGAATGGAGTCTTCAATGTCACATATATCTATGGTCGAAATATAAGAAAATAACAGACTCGCCATCTGAAAAACAAAGAAAAACTCAAGGCTGAACAAAACGCCCAGCAATCCTTCCGGAATCCACAGAGGACTGGCCCTATTGATGAATTGGAACATTTGGAACATCTTGCTTACTTCTGTCGCTGTTAGAAAAATAATCGCTCCTCTGACAGGTTCCTTTCGAATACGCGCGTTCCAGATGCTGCGACAAATAGACGCTCCGACTGAGCAATAAACAAGTAAAAAATGCGCCGAAGTTTCTTCGGCGCAATCGAGTTTTCTGTGCATAGTATAATGCTGTATGACCAGCGGCCCATGAAACTTTCAGCCACGGCCGGTGGTGGCCTGTCCTATAGCATTGCTAGACGCACGAGCATGGCTAACTTTAACCTTAAATAAAATAAAAACTACTAAGGCTAGAGGGCTGCAATTTGGTTTGCTTGATGATTGGAGGGTGGATAATCAACATACCAATTTGCAGCCCTCTAGCCTTAGTAGCTTTTAAGATCTGAGGGCTGACAAAAAAGTGCGGACGGACAGACAAAGCCTGCACAATAGTTTCCTTTTACGGAAAACTAGAAAGTTACTCGTCTCTCAGGCTCCCAGTGAGCCTTTACCCAATCACAACAGAAGTCCTTACATACTTGAAAGCAGAGAGAGAGAGAGAGAGAGAGAGAGAGAGAGAGAGAGAGAGAGAGAGAGAGAGACACAAAGGTTGCAAGCAAAATTAATTTTTGCATTTTTATCGAGTCATCACTTGTCACGTGGGACTTTGTAAGCTTGCGTGAACGAATCTGTCTTTCTTAGCCAATAATCTTACTCAGACGACTTTAATTCAGCGTTCTCGAATGCTTATGGAATTCTTTGAAGTTGTATTTGTGAACCATTTAATCATGATCAACTTTCGCCTACACACACACACGTATATATATATGTATGTATGTATATATATATATATAAATGTATATTTATATATATATCAATATATATATATATATTTATATAATATACATTTTATATAAAATAAATAACATAAATTACAAATATACAAATTTAAATTTAAAAATTAGCACAATGGATTACAAAATAAAAAATTAAAAATAGAAGGGACAATTAAAAAGGACAATAAAAAACAAAACAAAATCTCTAAAAATATACAATATAAAAAAATATATATATATAAAGTAAGAAGATATGGACCAACATATTCAGTGGCTTTACTGTAATACAACGTTATAATATGAAGATAAAAGGTACCCTAAAATGTTTTTTTGAACTTTTAATTGTCCCTTCTATTTTTAATTTTTTTACTTCCTCCTGTGCCCTTTTCACTGGTAAAAATATGGGCAAAGCATATGAAAGGTGTGGCACTGCTTGACTATTGGCATGCAGGTGACCGTTGACCCAGGGATTAGCTGAATTTCCATCCTTCCTGGGTTAGCGGCCACCTGCATACCGACAGAGACTTACTGCCACACCTGCATATGCTTTGTATATGTATGTACTCCTGTAACACATCATCTGTCCATATTTTACTGTAGTACAACAGTATAATAGGGGCCCATAAAATCGTATTTGAAGTTGCAACCATACATTTCAGGCACTTATCCTGTGCCCCTGTTCACTAGTAAAATATGGGCGATAGGAGTATATGTTCAAAGCACATGCAGGTGTGGCTTTTGCTTGACTATTGGTATGCAGGTGACCGCTGACCCAGGGATTAGCTTAATTTCCATCCTTCCACACCTGCACACACACACACTTACTGCCACACCACATACACATATATATATATATCCATAATATCATCTATATATTTTAAACATATATACAAATATATATGCGACGTTCAAATAGTATTTTTATTGGGCTTTTGTCTTCACACATGCATATATACATACATACACATACACACATATATATATATATATATTTATACATATACATATATATATATATATATAAATATATATATATACATATATATATATAAATATATATATATATATATATATATATATATATATATATATATATATATATATATATATATATATATGTATGTATGTATGTATGTATGTGTGTGTGTGTATATTTAATTTTTTTTTATTGTAAGCCTGGTATTTGAAGATGATACAAAACTGACTGAGGGCAGTGAAGAAAAGCTGAAGAAAGTATTGAAAAGGCTTGAAAGTGTTTGAAAGAGGAGAAAGCTGTAAGTAAATGTGAACAGGAGTAAGTTTATGCATTAAATGTAAACTAGCAAGAGTGAGCAATGAATGTCTATATGAATTATGCGAACAATGGAAGCGATTAACTCATATTTTTGAATAAACATAAAGGATGATGGTAGAACGAGACAGCTGATGTGTTGCAGAATAAGTGAAGCAAGAAAGTATCACTGCACTGTCGAAAAAGTACAGCCAGGAATGTAAGGGAAACTGTTAAGCCAGCTCTTCTTTTTAAAAGTGAAATGTGGATACTGAATGCGAATAAAAGGAAAAGGATTGGAGCTGTTGAGATAATCTGCGTATTATCCTTAGAATGAGAATACTGAAATTGTGAGAAATATGGAAATACATAGAAGTGATCAGAAGATTAATGTGTAATAAATGTTTAGAATGAGAATACTGAAATTGTGAGAAATGTGGAAATACATAGAAGTGGTCTGAAGATTAATATGTAAGAAAAGTTTGGAATGAGAATAATGAAATTGTGAGAAATATGGAAATACACAGAAGTGATCAAAAGATTAATAAATGTTTGGAAGAATATAGTTTGAGGGAAATACATAGAATACTGATTAATTGTAAGAAAGGTTGGGAATGAGAATACAAATTGTGAGAAAGTGATCAGAAGATTAATGTGTAAGAAAAGTTTGGAATGAGAATACTGAAATTGTGAGAAATGTGGAAATACATAGAAGTGGTCTGAAGATTAATATGTACGAAAAGTTTGGAATGAGAATACTGAAATTGTGAGAAATGTGGAAATACATAAAAGCGATTAAAAGATTAATATATACAAAATTGTTGAATCAGAGTTTTGTATTAATCTAGTCATGTGGATAGAGAGAACGACGCTTGGCCGAAAAAAAGAGAATAATTTAGAAGCGCTAGGACAGAGGACGAGAAGAAAACCTGCAAATTATAGGAGAGATGAGGTGAATGAAGTGTCAAAGAGGAAAAGGAAGGGCCTTCGTATCAAGGGAAGTCGAGATTGCTTGATATAAAGAGTTGAATGACATCTATGTTAAGTGTGTCCAGGGCTGGGGTTGAGAGCTGTTAATCAGCTCAGTGGTCTGGTAAAACTAAGGTATACTTTTTTTTTGGGCGGGAAGGGGACGGGGTTCAGTGTTGGGGGGGGGGGGAGGGGGATATGTTCGACATCCTACTGATAATCACTCTGCGCAGGCGTTTAAAGCGGCCAATGTTGATGCTTTCTGCCTAAGGAGATTATTCGCTATTCAGCAGAAATATTTTTATCTCTTTATGGCCTGTTAGTGAAGTAATATGAAACCAAGCAGAAGAAGCATATTAAAGTCATATTAATTAATAAAACCATATATCTACTTATCCAAGTATCTGTCCACCTACATATGAATTATTATGTATGTCTGTATTATTGCTATCATTATCATTTCTGTATGTGTGGGTGTTTGTGATCGCACAGGCAAAGAAGCAAAGTTAACCGCCACCAAAACACAGGAAAAGCTCTCAGTAATTATGTCACTGGGTACAGTGTGTTTCGCAACTCACAACACAGGAAAGGAAATGGAAATGGCGAGTATATTTTTAGCAGAGAACGGAACCACCTGTCGCATGTCATTTGCTTGGGCCAACGCAAAGTAATAGCAAGGAACGCAGACCCGGAAGTGCGGTATGAACAGTTCCTGTTTTCTCTCACCTCTCCTGCTGAAACGGGAAATAAACGCGAACTTACTCATGCATATGCATTCCGTTTCATTTGTTTATGTGTGTGTGTGTGTGTGTGTACACCTGATCACGTACAATACAGTTAAAACTTACAAAAACATTTATACTATGATAAATAATGACAAAAACTAGCATTTTGCGAAAGTACTACCTACTACCCAATGCCAATGAAAGAGATTTTGTTTTATTATTATTATTATTATTATTATTATTATTATTATTATTATTATTATTATTATTATTATTATTATATTCAGTGGATAAAACCTATTCATATGAAACAAGCCCACAATGGCCACTGACTTGAAGTTCAAACTTCCAAAGAATATGGTGTTCATGTGTTTCCTTTCATTAAACAAACAAAACGAAAGTATAATGATATCTGCTTGCTTATACCTTCCAGTGGGCTCGATGCAAATAAGAAAGGAACACTCGAGTAAACACAAACACAGCAAGCAGAACTAGGTCAACAGAGTGACTACCAAAGGTACTGGTGTTACAATACCTCCAACAGAATTTCTAACGGTGCTTGCAACGTTGCAACGCGTCGCTGGTCCGTCAACAAGGAAAGTAAAGTTGAAATAACGTGAGAATGGAAAGGACTTGAACGTTGACAGATGCAGGAAAGAGTTTCTTCCTTGTGTCTCGTCTATTTCTTTGTTTATTGAAGGCATCCTCCTTAGAGGCATTCATTGACGCCTTTGCACTGCTTTAACCTTCGCGACTCACGTAACAGCAACGTAATTCTCTTCGTCTCTCACTCTCTTTTTCTGTCTGATATTTGAAGTGTACGCTTCACCTTTTCAATACCCTCTTCACGTGTGTGTAAAGAGGATATAAGAAAGGTAATGCGATGCATATCAAATATCAAACAGAAAAAGAAAACAGGAAAGAAAGAGCATTAAGTGTCT
>NC_089799.1:24022113-24024613 GCF_040412425.1 Macrobrachium rosenbergii | reverse complement strand
TACCTCCATGCCCACCGCCGTGAACAGATCCTCCAAGCCCAGCATGCACAGGCCCTCCGTGGCCCCCAAGACCACTGAATCCTCCATGGCCACCAGAAGGAATGACATGCCCTCCAGGGGCAAAACCTCCATGAGCTCCATGAAAACCTCCATCATGTCCTCCTCCATGACTAACCCCTTGTTTACCAACGTGACCACTTCCATGGCCTCCGTCATGGACGACCCCATGACCGCCTGCATGAACCGAAGCAGCGTGGCCTCCAAGGCCGTCAAATTTCTTATCATCTCCATGAGCTCCGTGTCCTCCATGACCACTAATGCCAGCATGTCCATGTCCACCGAATCCTCCATGTCCTCCTCCATGTCCAAATGATCCCCCAAATCCATCATGGACAGCAACGCCGTGTCCCCCGAGGTTAACCGAGTGGCCTCCAAAACCTCCAAGGCCTTGCAAATGACTACTAGAGCCTCCATGACCGCCTGAATGTCCAGCAAATCCACCATGTCCACCGTGAGATGGAGCAGCATGTCCTCCATGTCCACTCTTAGGTCCATCGAGGAAAATGCCCCCCTGAGCACCTCCATGGGCAGCTAATCCTCCATGTGCGTTACCAAGATTTCCATGAGCGAAATCTTTATGTCCTCCGAAGGAAGAAGCACCATGAGCTGTACCGTCAATTTTACTTTCCCCCACACCCCCGTGTCCAAACTTCCCGCCTCCGCCATGTCCCCCTGGGTGACCTATGCTGTGGCCGCCACCGTGACCGATTCCGTGACCTGCAATGTGGCCTACGCTGGGACCTCCAAAGTGTCCACTTCCAAGATCAAATCTGTGACCTCCATGACCTCCTCCATGTACTGGGCCATGTCCTCCAACTTTCACTGCTCCAAGTCCTCCTCCATGAGTTTGTGCATGTCCTCCAGAGGAGTCCACTCTGCTCTGCGGTATTCCATGACCAGAAACATGCCCTTTGTCCAGGCCATGACCTTCGACATGCACATGTCCGGGTTCACCATGATCTGATTCAGGTCCGCCACGAACGAAGCCGGGTACTCCGAACTTTTCTCCTGTAGATTTTTCGGCGTAGGTCCAAGATACCAAAATGAATAACGAGAAAATAAGTTGCAACCCCTGCAAAGAGAGAGAGAAAGAAGAGATTGTTTGATTTAAAAAATATAAAATAAAAATAGACTTATTAAACAAAACCAATTTCTTTCCCAGCCACAATTAGATGGATGTCCCTTATAAGACCAGTGGCGATTTCCTGATTTAAAGTTAATGAAAGATAACTTTAAATCATTATTATTCATTTCAGAGAATCCGTTATTGTGACGCCAGTTTACATAATTAATCAGTCATCCGAAAGAACGCCAACTTTTCAAGGAATGTCATATAGGGTTGTATTCGGAGGAATCAGAAAGTGCATGAAAGAGGAGGCTGTTTTGATTATCTGTTACCTGACAAGAAACTAATCTGTTTTAAACTATAAAATGTGATAGTAACTAAGAAAGGTTCTCTTGTTCTCGGGATATGACAATGGGTCATAACTGAAGAATGTTCTAGTGGTGCGAATTAATATTTAATATTTCCAGACACAGATCCACCAGTGACTCATCTGAAACAAGCAGGTAAATGTGACCTTAGAATTGTAGAATTTAAATTTGATATTTTTATTTTCAGCATGGAAATTTATGCATTATGGTTACAATGAGAAATGTTTATTCACACACATGACAATCATAAAATGCTATTCACCACGAGAGAAATGACTATTCTAGAGCGGACTCTTCGAAACACCCAATATCTCACCATTACAGAAACCCAAGAAAAATAATGAAAAGAAAATGAGTGGAGCTCAAATCGCCTCTTGCAAGACAGAGCGTTTTACGATTAGGGAAGAAACGGAATCAGAGAAATAAGCCTCAAACCTCAGCATAAATGGAAAGAAAGAGTAATCGGACAATAAAATCCGTGGACAACTTGTTTGCACTGTATATATTGAGACTCCTCCTGAATTCAGGTGTATCAGTCTTATTTTATATATTCCCTCATATTTTTATCAATTTTTCGCCTTCTCCTATAACTTGTTTCTCTCCTGGCTGATTTCCCTGGGGTTTATAGTCTGTTTACTCCGTCCATAAGGGTTTTCAGCTGAAGATTTAAAGAAGGAAAGAAAGAAATGG
The DNA here is from genome assembly GCF_040412425.1 of Macrobrachium rosenbergii. Classification (NCBI taxonomy): domain Eukaryota; kingdom Metazoa; phylum Arthropoda; class Malacostraca; order Decapoda; family Palaemonidae; genus Macrobrachium; species Macrobrachium rosenbergii. The sequence continues at coordinate 24,022,429 of NC_089799.1, read as the reverse complement.
GCTCAGACAGGTGTAACAAACTGTCTTTTAAATGTTGAAGAAAGAACAGAGACAGAGAGGTCACATGGCAGAGAAGAGAATGTAGGGGAGAGGAAAGTTTATTGATTGGACTAATTTACTTTGATTCATTCTTTGCAAGCGATGGAAAACCTAAAGCATGTCTGTACAAAAGAAATATGCCTAACAATAATGGACAGGATGAGCACACATCATTTACTTATAATGAAGAAAAAACATTCATTTCACCCAACTATCTGATTTGTTGATAATTATAGCTAGGAATCTGAACTATGCGATCTCTCCCAGATAAGTCTGA
>NC_089799.1:23942113-24014613 GCF_040412425.1 Macrobrachium rosenbergii | reverse complement strand
AATTAATTAATCTATTAATTGACTGATTAATCAATTAATCAATCAATCACTCAATAAATCAATAAGTAAAAGTATACAAAAACATCAGTGAAAAATATCGTGCTTCAAGAGGTGCCGTCGATGCAAAAAACAGATTTTCACTGCTATATGACACTAAGCCAAGAATCGCCAGTGAAAAGGATGAAACACTGTCAGTACTGAGTTTAGACTTATTGTTGCTTTCGTCAAACCCGTACACTCACGTTACTCATGAAAAAAGCCGTATGCGAATTCATGTAGTGTGAAATTGCCGTCCTCTCACGAAGTGTTATGGGTGGAACGTGGTGGTTGTGGGGTTGGCGGTGCACCGCTTAATTGGTAAGGGGGTGGGGGTGGCCAGGCAACGCAAGTGAAGCCGTCTGGACCCAGAGAGAAAACAGGTTTTCTGTGTTCGGGATTCCCTCTCGAGTTGAACGATCTCAAATACATCAGTCTCCCGCGCTCACATTCTCACTTTGGCTGGCTGTTACTCTGTTTCTCTGTTTCTCTACCTTTATTGATAAGAAAGGTGATCTAGACTCCCTCTCTCTTTTCATACTGACATTTCTTTCTCATTTACTTTTCCTTTTTTTTATGAAGAAAGTAAAGAAGTCTGGCTACTAAGCTCATCTGTTTTGTTAATTCGTCACAAATAAAGCAATTACTCTTAGTGAATTTGTTACAGAGAGCTCAACTCTTTAGGATAATTATTTAATTTAACATTGCATTATCATTCTAAATTTTCAGCGAGTCGAGGAGACTAATTAAAATAAATGCACAACGAAACAGAATTAAACAGATAAATCGCCAAACAACTATAAGCACATGCACATTGTGTTATCGGAATATATACCTTTAAGGTACCATGGTACCATGAACATTACCAACTTTAAGCTTCAGGACACAGCGAAGAAAACATTTCTAGTTTTGAATTTAGGGAAGTGAACGACCCCATTTACTGGCCGGTGTTTTGCCGAGGCGCCTCTACGAAACAAGCACTGAGAATTTTGAGCCAAGTAGCGCGCTCTAACCCAAGTTCATCGGGAACTAAACCATATGTTGACAATTCGCTACTGAAAACTTGTTAAGTACTTATTAGTTATATCATGAAGGTTTTCTAAGTATTGTTCTATTTCTCGTTGGGTTTGTACGCTACGCAATTTTTTTTTTTAGAAGAATATCCTAATCGCTATAGGTTTTCAAGATAATGCATTTCCTTTATCCTTTTGCTATCAGTATTATATCTGCAAGACTCTTATCCTTAATTTACCCAGTCAGGCTACTGATGAGTTATGATAGTTACCAGATGTTCTCACTCTTCACATTAAGGATATCGCTTAGAGTCAGAGCACGACCAGACAACTGTACTACTCCAAGGGAAGATGAACTACTGGTATTACAGGTACATTTACACCAAAGTTTACCAATATTTCTTAAGGAGTATCAGTTGCGTTATCCATTAAATATGGGAAACAGATAGTTTACCGTCTCTTCCCATGATGCTTCCTAAACAAAAAATGTAAAAATATATATATATATATATATATATATATATATATATATATATATATATATATATATATATATATATATATATATATATACTATATATATGTGTGTGTATTTGAGTGTATATATATAGATAAATAAATATATAATATACATATATATATATATATATATATATATATATATATATATATATATATATATATATATATATATATATATATATATATATATATAATTTTATGGTCACTTAGGAGAGAATGTTTTTATTTTCAAAATTTTGATTGGAAAGTCTTTACAGATATTCCTATGGGGCAAAAACTGTAATGAAATTATAATGATGTTTTGAAATCACGTGATGAATTTGAGAACCTTTAACAAAAAATTTAGAAACGTTTTCACTGATGATGAAACAAAATATCTCAAACTGTTTCTAGTTATACCCAAAGCATTCGACTTGTCTTTTTAAAATAACATTAAAAAATTATGTTGATAAAAACGTACTTATGAAATATTTTCTAGAAACGATCATCCTCATGAATTTGAAAATACCTGTTGAAAACCGGTTTCTTTTAGTTGCAAAAACGAAACTAATTCTGGGTAAAATAAGTTACCTTAAAAAACATATATTTGTCAATAAATCTCAGTAATTAGGTCTCTTATTACAGTTTTTGGGGTCATTGGTTTGTCCCACTGATTACATTACAACCCTGATTTTAGTGTCGTGGGTGAATCAACTTTCGTTAAAATGGTTTAGGTTTTAGCTGTCTGTAAAAGAAAACTATTGTGCCGCACTTTTTTCTGTCCGCGCATTTTCTGTTCGCCCTCAGATCTTAAAAACTACTGAGGCGAGAGGGCTGCAGATTGGTATGTCTACCAAATTGCAGCCCTCTGACCTCAGTAGTTTTCATTTTATTTTAGGTTAAAGTTAGCCATAATCGTGCTTCTGACAACGATTTAGGACTGGCCACCACCGAGCCGTGGTTAAAGTTTCATGGGCCGCGGCTCATAAAGCATTATACCGAGACCACCGAAAGATAGATCTGTTTTCAGTGGCCTTGATTATACGCTGTAGCGGTTGTACAGAAAACTCGATTGCGCCGAAAGAACTTCGGCGCATTTTTTACCTGTCTTTTCCTGAGATTTATTACAGAATGATGACCGAACACATGAAGGTAAAATTTAAATCTCACGTGCAAACAATGTTAAAAAACCATTCTCATTTTCATCCATGTAATGTATATACAAGCAAATATACATGTACTTTTAATGAACTGCATGAGAGAGAGAGAGAGAGAGAGAGAGAGAGAGAGAGAGAGAGAGAGAGAGAGAGAGAGAGAGAGAGAGATAATCATATAGAAAAGAAAAAGTTTTTATATCATAACTCACACGTTCAAGTTACTCAAATATTTTTTGAGCTGTACTTAACAAAACATAGTAGTGCATCACAAAAAAAGTATCAAAACATAAAAAAATAGGTATCCTTTAATCTTTGAAAAAAATTGTCTTCGTAAATCTACTGCAGTAACAGATAAAGCCCTCAGATATTTAATATAATTTACAAATATTCAATTCTTCTTTTATAAAACATTTTATTACTAAATACAGTACGTGAGATGGAAATTTCCAAAGACTAATAACATATCTACTGGGTAAAGGAATTACAGTGTACTTCTTATAACAACATCTTAACAGACAGACATACTGGCCATAGATAATTCTTTTGCATTAGTAATTGCGGTAAGACATTAGATGAAAGGGTACTTATTGCCTGTGCAACATGCAATCACCAGTAATTTCTTGTTATTCACAAGCAACGATACTTAAAATTGACTGTTTCACTGTACGTGAGTAATGCAATTACCTGGGAGAAGGATTAATGGGTACTGATAACTGTTAAAGAGTATATAACTAACGTGGCGTTCCTTGCCGGGTAATATTTTAAGCTTACACCACAATTACTTAAAATTGCCAGTCGATAATTGATACTCACACAATACATTACTCCGAGTAGTAACAACTACCACTTTTTACCAACGATCATGCATTTCATTCAAATACATGTCTATCTATCTATCTATCTATCTATCTATCTATCTATCTATCTATCAGTATATTTATCTACTTATCTATCTATCTATTTACCTACTAGTTTTGCGGAATGTTGTAATAACTAGCATAAAACACGCCGAGAAAGAGGTGAAATGTTTTTGGACTATTTGTGATTATATACTCAAATCGTCACATTTGCGGTTCTATTACATTTACTGCAAGTGAGTTACCGTAGCAACTTTTTGTAAGGTTTTTATATATATATATATATATATATATATATATATATATATATATATATATATATATATATATATATATATATATATATATATATATATATATATATGTATGTATCAAAAAGCTATTCAGTGAGTTAATTTTTTTATACACACACTCATATATGTATATATATACAGTATGTATATATATATATATATATATATATATATATATATATATATATATATTACAAATAAAAGATTAAAAACCATTTCTATGATAGAAATGATGAAAGGAAGTGGAAACGTAAGTAGGTTAGTAATTGCAGCCAAAAGCTTATGTAATAAAGGTACAAAAACGCTACATTGTTCAAGTTTTTATACTTCCATCGTTTTTATTGTTCTTACAATTCCAAATCTTCTTTTAGAATGCTCTTATAAAGACTACTTTTTTATTTTCAATGCAAATCGTTGCAATTCTCACTGAGAATTCGCCGATGAAAGCTACTTGGCATAGAGATACGTTATTAGCAATGTGTTAAGTAGCAACAAAAACATTTCTTTTAAATGTGTTCTTTGTATCCCATTAGCTCTATTTATTACCTCGGACTTGACCTGGGATTTTCAGTGGAACTGGCAGAGAAGCGCAATTGGCGTATAGTTGCCTTCGAATTTTCATGGGTAAGCTGCCCTGGAATTTTTGACAATAGACTGGCGGAATTGCTGCAATTAACGCTGAATTTTCCTGGAATTTTCGCCCCGGAACTGGAGGAGAATTGGTTCAGTGGACATGGAATTTTCTTTTAAAGTCAGAATTATCCTGTTATTTCCTTTGAAGTTGTGCTTAAGCGAGATAATGAATTTAAATACAACTTTACTTTCAAGGATGTACTGTTCAGTTTCTATGAATATTGTGAATGGATTAACATTCTGGTAATTATTTTCCACCACTACGATCTTTTTCTTTTTTTATTTTGGAGATTTCCAGTACTTAGTTACAGTTCTGTCTCAGCTCACAAATCGTAATTCTATTTCTATTTTATCCCTTCAAGCATCAAATGAAGACTTTTTACATTTTCCTTGCAAGAATTTTCTCCGAACAGATAACACACCATTGCCTTGATAAAAATGGAAATCCATTCATATTGCACATTTTTAACGTGCGTAGTATGGAATACGCACTCATGGTTGGAGTTGAAGTCACGTGTCAATTGAGAATACATGCCTTGTTTCATGAGAAGAATATTGGCAAGAGTAAAAATTGTCACCATTATTAATTATACATCTTTAAGGTACTGTCGCCTACTTTTGTTGTATGTATGTATGTATGTATGTATGTATGTATGTATGTATGTATGTATGTATGTATGTATGTATGTATGTATGTATGTATGATAAATACAAAAGTAATTTTTGTGCCTATACGATTGAAAAAAGTGAAAATAAAAAAATGGGAACATTCTGGTATATAGAAATAGAAATGCCAATTATCTGTTGAAAAACAAATCATTTACACATAATTCCTTTGAGATGTATCTGCTACTTACCGAATCCCTCTCATGTGATTTCATAACCTTCCTAATATACTTTTCCTATGCAGACACCGAAATTCATGAAGTAAAAAAAAAGAAAATAAAAAAAAACATGTTTCGCGCTATGCAATGTCTTAGTATGTTTCGTCATAATTCTGATATCTTTCAAAATTTGAAGTCATAAAAAAAAAAAAATTGTCCTGTGCTTTAGTGGCTGGTGGATATGAGGGGCAGTGACCTGGCCGAACAGGAAGAGGTCAGATTTAGAGTAAGGTAAGGAAAGAAAAAAAAAAAATGATAAACAGGAAAGGAAAGACAGTAGACAACGAACAGTAAAAGGGAGAAAGTATAAGCAATACTCGACTTTGACAGCTGATTTAAAGTTTTTCTTTTATTAGCTGGTGCCATTGGTGGGTGGGGGAGGGGAGGAAGTGGGGGAGAGGGTGCGTTACTTAAGTTATTGCTGTGAAACTGAAAGCATAAATAATAAATCTAAACAACTGTAAATATCAACAACGTGGCAATAAGAGAATTATGGATAGGTATGGGCAGTTACTGATAATCAGGCAAATGTAAATACATATAGTATTAACAATATAAATGATAAGAATAGTTCACTGACGTCATGGTTATAATTACGAGTACTGTAGTATTCTTTCACTCCTTAATGACATTTTCATTTAACCAGAGCTGAATGTATTCCAGGAACAAACTAGGTTAATGAATGTTTATATCAATTTATTACCTAGAGGTTAAGTATTTGGGTACATAAAATTAATAATCTTTTACGTTCGTACCCTGCTCATGAAAGACACACAACTCCAAAAAAGGGAGAAGAAGAAAAAAACGCTGAAATCCAGAATATGGATTCTGCATGAAATTTGCTTGAAATCCAGTTTTTCCTCCTTGAGAAGCTTTTCGCTGCGTCACTGTCTTGCAAGGTAAAACGACTTTCTACTAAAAGGTTACGGAGGCAATGCTGGAAAGGCTCATTTCAGCTGAGTTTCCCATTGATTTATTTGGCGTAGTTTTCTATCAGTAAACTGGGGTGAGAAACCGGGATTTACCCTTCCCCCTCGCGGGTTTCAAATTATGTAAGATAGTTAGTTTGTCGCTGATGTAGCCTGGTAGGTTTGTCAGTGACTTAAGTGTTTTACCAATTATTCATTTAAGTTCGTACCCCATTAATTTTCCTAAACCAGACTCCATTGATTTAGTTTGCCTATGCACGTACACACCTTAGCATTCTGCTTAGATATAAAGTGACAATTCTGCGTTCAAAGATAAATCCCTTAATACAATCTACGGATTTTTCTTTATTTTGTTAACTGAGCTTCTCTCACAAGAATGCAAGTAAAATGAATGTCTTGATTCATTCTAACACTGATCGTCGGTATTTAGGGATATTATTCCCTGCAAAAGCTAAAAGCAATTTTAGGAAGTTTTAGGACCTCTGATGCATTAGATTATGAATTTTGAGTCATTTGGCTTTGCAATTCACCTATAGCATCGTGCAATTCACACTGCAGCATTTTTTGGTTGTGTAAATCAACACTCACTATAAAGTAATTAAGTAAAACAGTCTTATCAAATAAACACATCGAATTGCAACTGAATTAAACTGTAGAGTTACTGAGGATATCATATCATAACTCTTTTGGCAGAAGAAATAAGTAAAAGTTCCACCATTATAATGCCTCCGAATTAACTAAGGGAAAATTTGTCTCACTCTCTCTCTTTCTCTTTCTCTCTTTGCATCAATTACTACAGTTGTGATGCCACCCTACATAAATAGAGCAACCTCTCTCTCTCTCTCTCTCTCTCTCTCTCTCTCTCTCTCTCTCTCTCTCTCTCTCTCTCTCTCTCTCTCGTGCCCCGTGCACCTGAAGGTCGCCAGGAAAAGAAGCAAGTCATGATCGGCAGCGCTAGTCATACAGGTTGCTGAAGAAAAGTTCATGTGGAAACCTGAGAGAGAAAGAGAGAGAGGAAAAAAAAAACAGACCGAGTAAAAACAGGCTTCAAACCCATTAAACATCCACTTACTCATGCTCGAGATTCGACGGGTTTTGATTTTGAAATAGATACGCGTTGAGTGTCGTTGGAAAGCTATTAAAGCAGAGAGAGAGAGAGAGAGAGAGAGAGAGAGAGAGAGAGAGAGAGAGAGAGAGAGAGAGAGAGAGAAATATATATACATATATATGTGTATATATACATATATATATATATATATATATATATATATATATATATATATATATATATATATATATATATATATATATATATATATATATATATATATATATATATATATATATATATATATATATATATATATATATATATATATATATATATATATATATATATATATATATATATATATATATATATATATATATATATATATATATATATATATATATATATATATATATATATACATACACACATCTATATAGGCCTATATGCAATATATATATATATATGCAATATATATATATATATATATATATATATATATATATATATATATATATATATGTGTGTGTGTGTGTGTGTGTGTGTGTGTGTATGTGTATACCATCACATTTTCCAATGCTCAGTTTTTCATTCAGTAACTCCTAATATTCCATTCTTATTTTTTTCTTTTCAGATCTACTTCTCTCAATCGATTTCTAGCCATATTTTCAACCTCCCCTCTTCACTCAAAATGTCTAAATTAATTTTTGCGCCAATAAGATAATCTGCAGATGCATCCCAGGCCACCTGTTTTCTCACCATTTCAAAACTTGCTCTTCCATCTACTGTGAACTAACACACATGTTAACAACCCTTTTTCTAAATTTTTTCTCTTTCCTTGGTATCTATGAGAAAAAGAGCAAACCATTCATTTCAGACAGTTAAGCCCCTTGCCGACCACATTCCCACAAGATGTTCTTCATGCTAATTTACTATAGCATACCTTTCAACTATGATGTTTCATTTTCTAGTATCTACATTTGCATTTAAATCACCCAGCACAGCTACCATTCATCGTTCTCCAAACCCAGTCAGGCATGGATAAGGACTCTTCTAAAAACAATCTGCAGCACTAAATCATAACTGTATAGTTCTTGATTAACACCTTACTTTGCGTCTCTCTGCCATCCCGAACACAATCCTTCTTTGTCCTCCCTAAACCTTTTGATTTTGCCTCACAAGTGCCACGATATTAGGCTTCCTCTTCTAAACAAAATCAGCTATCACGCATTTTTTCCTCTTTTGCACATGTTAAAACCTGAAACTTAGTATGTTGCCGTTTTTCTGATTGTAGGCAATAATCTTATATTGGATGGAGCTGTAAATCCGGCCATTTGTGAATTGACACTAAGGATAGCAGCGAGTATGCTTTTAGTTTTATTTCTCTTCATCCGCAGGAATGAAAAAAAAATTGTGGTTGCGTAGACCTCGGAGAGAGAGAAAGAGAGAGAAGAACCAAATTTAACGCAGAAATGTTTTCATGATTCCGGCGGTGTTCCAGATATACTGGCCGATCATTAAAAGCTAAAATATACGATTACTTTTGACTATCATCTGTTCATATTCCCTCCTGTATAAGGCATCACTTGAAATGATCGTGCATTACAGAGGTCAGTGTGATATAACATAGAGAGATTGACCTGAGTCTGGAAATCCCCACGAAAGGTTACATAACTGGGTCAGTCATGACTGTGCTAGATTTCTTGTTGGGTTTGGAGAGAGAGAGAGAGAGAGAGAGAGAGAGAGAGAGAGAGAGAGAGAGAGACTAAAAAAACTATTTAGATGGAGCGCTGTACGCTCTATCCTTCAAACTTCCAAGGACTAGTTAAGGATCACTGGTAAATGGCAGAGGTGTTTGGATGATGAAAACAGGTTTCCCATTAGCTAAGCACTGCTTTTTACTGCTGGTTGTATCTTGTATATGAAACTCAGTTCCTAGAGGAATGCTAACCACGTGAAATCGGTGAATACCAACATCTTATCGGTAACAAATTTTAGTGTTTTATGTTTTATTTGGCACTCAGTGTTTTAAAACATACATACACAGAGTACATAAATACCCATAATGCACATATTGATTTCAATCATGTATTTCCTTATATCACCTTGGTATTGTAAGTAACAAAAAGGAGATGTCTGAGTGCATTTGATAGTGTAACTATACTTCTGTTATGGTCGAAAATCTGCTCAAGGTATGTTCTTCACTTTCTGGAATGATAGAAAATGGGAAATCGCTCTTACAAATGCAAAAAATGTTAACAGGCACTTCATCATTTTCTTCTTGTATACCTGTCTGTCTGTCTTGTTACCTCTCGGGGTGAGCGGGTTCCGTTCTCAGCTACCACTCTGTTGGTCGCGAGTTCGAATCTCCGACCGGCCAGTGAAGAACAAGAGAAATTTGTTTCTGGTGATAGAAATTCATTTCTCGCTATAATGTGGTTCGGATTCCACAATAAGCTGTAGGTCCCGTTGCTAGGTAACCAATTGGTTCTTAGCCACGTAAAAATAAATCTAATCCTTCGGGCCAGCCCTAGGATAGCTGTTAATCAGCTCAGTGGTCTGGTTAAACTAAGATATACTTTTTTTTTTAGTTACCTCAGTAGTTGCCTTTAGTATAACCTATCAGACTTTAATTGCAGTCCAGTCGAATAAACTTTAAAAACCTCACTTAAAGAAGGAATTAGAAGGACATAAATTACTGGAAATAACCCAGTCGATCTTTATTGTTTAAGAGCTTAAGGAAACAACCGCATTCAAGTAAATTTTCAATGTAATCAAAACAATAAAGAATAAAAAAGCATATACAACATATGGAGTGAATTATAAAAAGAATTGTTTGATTGATAAAATATTGGATACGTGGAATGAATTGAACATTTTTTAACAATAAAGCAGTAAAGGTACACTAACACATAACACACACGCGCGCGCGCGCGCGCACACACACACACACACGCGCGCGCTCGCGCACACACACACACACACACACACATATATATATGTGTGTGTGTGTTTGCTGATAATAGTGTACCTTTGCTGTTACATTGTTAAAAATATTCGACTCATTACACGTGTGCAGTATTTTATCAAATAAACAATTCTTTTTGTAATTCATTTCATATGTTGTATATGTTTTTTCTTTCTTTACTGTTTTGATTACATTGAAAATCAACTTGAATGCAGTTGTTTCTCTGAGCGCTTAAACAGTACATATTGACTAGGCTATTTCCAGTAATTTAAATCCTTATATGAAGTTAATGGGCAGAAATTCCTTCTTTAATTGAGGTTTGTGAAACTTATTCGAGAGGATTTTGCTTATATATATATATATATATATATATATGTGTGTGTGTGTGTGTGTGTATGCAGGTATTTATAAATATAAATATATATATATATATATATATATATATACATATATATACATATATATGTATATATGTATATATGTATGTATATATATATATATATATATATATATATATATATATATATATATATATATATATATATATATATATATATATATATATATATATATACAAAAGGCTGTAAGACCAACGTAGATTATTTTGTAGTCGCTCGGTCTGCCTCGGGTACGACTGATGAGCAAATGATTACTTGGCTTTTGGTATATTGACTGAATGACAGTAATTTGGCGTCAAGACAATAATGGACACTGTCACCTGGTTTGTGATACTCACGCACACACACACACACACACACACATATATATATATATATATATACTATATATATATATACATATACTGTATATATATATATATATATATATATATATATATATATATATATATATATATATATATATATATATATATATATATATATATATATATATATATATATATATATATATATATATATATATATATATATATATATATATATATATATGTGTGTGTGTCTGTGTGTTTGTATATATACATACGCACAGACACACATATATATATATATATATATATATATATATATATATATATATATATATATATATATATATATATGTGTATGTATATATATAAGATTTTGAAGTAAAGTACCGAATCTCCCTAAATGATTAATACTTGTGTTAGGTCACAAAAATACTAAAATTACCTGAATATTATATAAGAATTGCTTTAAATTATGAAAAATAGAAGTGTTTTCTTGTTTATTAATGGCCACTGATGCCTGGTTTTGTGATATATATATATATATATATATATATATATATATATATATATATATATATATATATATATATATATATATATATATATATATATATACATATATAATTTTGAAGTAAGGTGGTGCATGTCCTCTAAATGATTATTACCCATGTTAGGTCACAAAAATGCTAAATTTCCTGAATATTATACATGAAGTGCTGGCTAAATTATTGTGAAAAATAAAAGCCAATTTGCTTGCTTGTCAGTCCTTGAGGCACTCTCCAAGATAACGGAACACATCGCTCTTGTTATTCGTGATTACCAACTTTTTCGAAGATACGGTTAAACCGAGAACAACACTGTTTGTTCCATTCAGTATCATGCATGTTTGTACAAAACTGAAAAGTACATCCAGCACTAATTTTAAAATGGCTCGAAGAATATTTGGCAACCTTGAAAAAAGTGAAAAATGATATTGAAGAGCTAGGCAAAAATCTGTGGCAATTTTCACAAATATTTCAAACTATTTGTCTATTCAGGAGGAAACCTCCGTAGAGGGAAAATGAGTTTGCAATGACATTGTGAAATTTACTGATTGACAAGCAGTCGGTCTGGTGCAATTATCATTATCTCAGAATGTTACGAAGCGAAATGCACTTGTCATGGCCACCTGTCACAGCTCTACATTTCCTATCTCTGTAACCATATCAGCATAATAAACAGTAACGAACTGAATGTCAATAACAACAAATAACGAAAGTTTCTTTGAGTCATAAGCTAAACCTTCCCCCCCGCCACCTCCCCCCCCACCCCCATGCCTGGCAGCCGGATAAGAGCGCGAGATGAAGTCACCTGGCATCGTAAAAGGTTAATAGTGCTGTATGGGGTAAGTAAAAAAAACGTTTGGGGACGGAAAAGTAGTTGAGATTTGTTGCTATAAGTCTGTATGCTAATTTGCGCTTCCTGGTTCAAGTTTACTTAGAAACTTTTAGGAAATGGAGGTGGGTGAAACATGTTTGCTTCATTTTATCTGACTGAATTTGTTGAAGGTGTTTTTAGAGAAGTTTAGGATTTAGATGTTAGTATAAACAAATATATAATTTTCTAAGTTATCAGAACTGATTGCCATGCAAATCATTAATGTGGGACAATCACTAAGTTATTTTTTGAATAGTAAAAAACAATGTCCAATTTCAGCTTTCTACATCGAATACTTCGTTGATTGTTTGGCAGTGTACACATACATACAAGCAAACATTCTTATATACCAAACACGCGAACGCACGCGCTTAATATATGTATTTTTTCATCATATGCTCTTTCCCCTAGGGGGCAGGGTGGCACCAGTAGAGTACAGTTTTCCGATTTTTCATTAAGTCTTCAGGGATGAATCATATTTTTCTCTGTATTATTTTTATTTTCAACGATGGATAAATCCATTGTTCCTGCGATTACGGAAAAAGACATTACTGTACCAGATGATACAGCAAACACCCCTTCGATTTATTTTTTATTTAGCGAAACCAAAGGATTTCCTTAGGATCACTTTCTTAAGCAGCGTTCAAATCTCTAAATATCTTTCTTGTACAGAGATAATACATTAATAAATTTCGATGAATTCCGTTCTAGTTTGAAGATTTTGATACCGAGCAATTTTTCTTCATGACAGAAGACCTTAGCAACCATTTACAAGTGCGTGGACTGGTAGACAGAAAGCCGGGGCGGTCTGCACACCTAACGGGAGTGAGTATGTGTAAGTGTATAGTTATCGCTATCTTTAATTTTCTAGGGAAAAGGCACAGACGAAGCCTTTAAAGTCTATCTAATACAAATAAAAACAGGGGGAAATTTTAACACTTAACACGAATAGGGAGAGATTATATCACTTAATACAAATGGGGAGAAATTATTATTATTATTATTATTATTATTATTATTATTATTATTATTATTATTATTATTATTATTATTATTATTATTGTAAAATTAGGAAAAAGACCTTCTTTAATACACGTTTTGTTAAACAAAATGGCAGTTTCAACAGCATTTATTTTATATATTTTATATAGTAAACGCTCAATTCGTCTTATCAATTGCTTTTCTTGCGCTGGAATGGTTGCAAGCAATTGTCCGATATTCATGTTCGGTGGTTTAGTGATGCGTAGGAGGTAGTTTTCGTGGGGTGTCGACTAGTTTCGCCCTTCTCGTTAGGGCATCATACTAGTCGACACCCCACGAAAACTACCTCCTGCACATCACTAAACCACCGAATATGAATATCGGACAATTGCTTGCAACCATTCCAGCGCAAGAAAAGCAATTGATAAGACGAATTGAGCGTTTACTATGTAAAGTAAATGCTGTTGAAACTGCCACTTTGTTTAACAAAACCTGTATTATTATTATTATTATTATTATTATTATTATTATTATTATTATTATTATTATTATTATTATTATTATTATTATTATTATGTAGACTGTCTCAGTCTACATCTGTGAGGTAATAAAAAATATGACACATCAGGAGTTCGAGATTATTAAAAAAAAAAAAAAAAATAGAGATTATATCTGGGCAAAATGGAACAGAGGGATAAGCCCAGCTTTTACTTTTTAAATATGCCCTCTTACCTTCAAATTATTTTCAGGAAAGTTTTATTGCGTGATTTAGAGGTCATATTCTTTCAAAATTTATTGAGAACTGAATGCTATTTGGTTCGAATCACTATGCTTTTCTGCTCTTCAAATATTGTCGCAAATAGGACATGCACAATTGCTTTTTTTTTTATTTAATTTCTCATTTAATATGTTTGCTTCACCATGCTAGTTAGTTTTCAGTTTTGTTCTCAGTACTTTCTCTTGATCCGATTGTCGACGTAAGTTATTTTGTACATCGTATTATTATGCTGTATGGATTATTTTTGTTACTAATAAAGGACCGTGGCACCGTACTATTATCTCAGTTCATATATGATATGGAATTATCCTTGTAGGCGAAGGATTTCATAAAATAATAATAATAATAATAATAATAATAATAATAATAATAATAATAATAATAATAATAATAATAATAATAATATTTTATATGTAAATGTACACACATACGAGTATATGAGTATATACTGTACATACATACATGAAAACTTTTGTACATATATAATTTTCTAATATATATATATATATATATATATATATATATATATATATATATATATATATATATATATATATATATATATATATATATATAGAGAGAGAGAGAGAGAGAGAGACTGATAGTTCTTTGACAGAACACTCTAAGTCTTAGGACAGTTAGATGACGCAGGGACTTCGGATTTCAGATTAGGGCCATGCGCGAGAAAATTGCATTATCATGCTTTGTTTTTCTTGGAAAACTTACTTAGTGTAGGAACAGGTTTATGTATTAGAGGGATCTAAAATGAGCAGATATGACGCCACAACGTATAGGGAACCCTCCGAGAAAAGAAGAAAAAAGAACGAAAACGTTGGCAAAGATACGACATTTAAGAACAGGAAATTAAGATAAGTACCAGGATAACATCTTGTGATAAAGGGACTTTAAAACTAATAGAATTTTTAATAAAATGCATTGCACAATAGGGAGTGACAAGTTTAACAGATTCCACACAGGGTGTGGGGCGTTTATGTGAGACAATGATTGGTAGGAAAATCTTATAAATTTGTGATGAATTCTGTGTTTTTCAACTTTGGATAAAACTATTGCTAACGTGTTTATATATATATATATAAAAATACCATTATTTCACTAGACAATAAAGTAAACACCCTTGTGATTTATTTTTAGCAAAAGAAAAAATTCTCTGGGATAACTTTCTCACGTAGCATTGAAATCTCCGAGTTCCTTTCTTGTGTGAAGATGATGCATTGATAAATTTTAGCGAATTCGTCCTAGTAAATGGATTTTAACACTACTGTCAATACTTCTTCTACCACAATTCATTTTAATATTTGAAATATTAGTAACAGTAATGGTTGCAATTAGAGCAAAGCAATAAGTTCACAACAGTAATGATAATAAATACTGAGTGACTGATTCCATTAACAAAGACATTGTTGATAATCGTTATGCATATATTTTCCAGATGCATTCTTATGCTCTTCCAGAGGCATTGTTCTGCTCTTCAGTTAGCTACTTCATTCTATTTCTTAAGGAAAAGAGGTAACAAAGAGGAATTAAAATTCGGCTTTCTGTTTCCTAACGATTACATCAGCTATTTTCGGATTAAGAATCGTTGCTGTACAGGAGGAACTCCTCACCAACATACTTTGTTGTTCGGATGAAGGAAGACTACTTAACAAAGAAGTTTTTAAACCTAAGGAATTTGGACCACGTTAGATTGCCACCACGGAATTTAAAGAAATAAAATAAAAAGAAGACTTCTGATATTCAACATTAGAATGGCGGCCATGTTTTACGATGGCCATCGTACGTTCTTGCAGAACTTGCTGCAAGAGCTATTATCCTTTTAGACAGTGATTGCTTTTATTTTTAAGCGACATTTTCAGTTCAGGCCACATTATATCATAGAAAAACCCAAGTGATATGAGAATTAAACCATATTAAAACTGATTTAAACCCAGTTACATTTTTTTTGAGTTTATAATACTTCTTGAGTGATAGGGTAAATTCCATCTTTAATTTTTAAGTTTTGCATACAAAACCAATATTACAAGATTATTACAACAGCTAAGCAAGCATTTTCTATATAAAGCTCAGTAAGTGATTACAAGTAGGTCTTTCCATTTATTTTTGATAAAAGTGCTTCACCACGTCAGTTTATACCTATAATCATTATGTAATGGGAATAGATTTTCTTAATGAAGGTGGCTTTCAGCTGTTCGGATGTCTTATTTCTCACAATATAACTTGGATATAAACTGCTAATGACTGAATTTCTATTTTTAAGAAAAAAGCATATCTTGCAGTGTCATCCTAAGTCATAAAACTATCGTCCATTATGATTATGTCATCCAGAAAATAAAAACGGTCATAGTTTTTCAAAATAATTGAAAGGGCTATTTCAAAAGAAATCGAAGAGTGGCTAGAGAAAAATGAATGGACTGACGATCTACCTCAGTCAAATATAACATCAAAAGGTAAAGCAGAATCTTTCTGGAAGCAAAAGATAAAAAAAAATACAAATGTCAGTTGAATGCTATGCCATAATCTCAGTGTATGACGCAGTAGTCAGTCGCTATGTCATACTTCACTAGAAATAACCCGAACCTCGAGTTAAATTCCGGCATTAGTCATGTTAACTCTCATTTCTTCTCTTCCGTGTTTGATTTTTTGTTTATCTTTAGTGAAGAAGAAAATTCTTTGGAATTTCCTTTTAACTGCTTTCCAAGACTTCTGATTTTTTTTTCATAGAAATAAAAGACTTGAGTTTTAAGAGAAATTGAAAGTTAATGAACTGTGTGAATTTACAGTATGAAATTAAGAAAAGATGGGTTTTACTAATTGTCTCCAATTCTCTTCTCCTTTTTTATTGTTTTTCTTGAATGTACATGAAATTTTGAATTGTTTTTAAGGTAACTTCGACAAAATTCCATAGCGATTAATTGTACTAGTAATGATGATATTTATGAAAAATATGAATGAAAGTGGTGATAGGATTATTATTATTATAATTATTATTATTATTATTATTATTATTATTATTATTATTATTATTATTATTGCACTTTGTTTATTTTTAATTTGTTGATTAGTATTATTCAGTAATTTGCCTATTTCCTGTAGGTTGCAATTCATTCGCTATTAAGTAAGGGCTATTAAAAGCGTAATGTAAATATGAAATTAATCAGATAATAGTTTTAAATGACCTACCGAATATGATGATTGTTTTTCACTAATATGGATGCGCGATGGAATGCATTGATTTCCTCCAGTCCAAAGTAAAACCAAGTATCATCAAAATCTATTGAACTCAATGCCTCGTTATAAATATCGCCCAAAACTACTTTCGCCTAACTGCCGTTGTGAGAGTGCAGAGTGAAGAGCAGAACCTGCCCGAAAGTCGCACGGTCACTTGCCCAAGCAAATCGTTATTTCTTGATACCTTTCTCGCGCGCTCAATGTCGAGAGTGAAAGTACCGCGTTTTGTATTCCATGAGGCTTGAAATAACGAAAAATTCCAACCAAAGCCGGTTCAGGAGTTCCTGCTGAACTTATGAACCCAGAAACCGACCATGAATGATCTCCGAGCAGCATCTTGCTTTTGGTCAGCGACTGCACATTACCTTACATTCAGATATACTGTAGTGTGTATCTGTTCATGTATCATATAAAAATGTGTGACGTTAAAGTTATGTTATTTCTTATTTCCAAAACTCATTTTGCTCCTATACAAAAGTAGCTTGCGATAAATTATATAATGCGTTTTTACCTGCAAGTCATACGAAATAAAAACGAAGGCTTTGAAGTTAATGAGACTTCATGCATTCTTTTGTCTAAAATATCCCATGCAATCTTTAGTAGTTATACACATTCCAGAGCACTGACATATATATATATATATATATATATATATATATATATATATATATATATATATATATATATATATATATATATGTATGTATGTATGTATATATATATATTATATATCTTCTGAGAATTTACAGTGAATTTACAAAACCAATAAATAATTTTCTAAGAAGTTCGCATTCAACACCTGAGACCCATTACAACATTTCGTTGTAGGAAACAAAACATTGAATTTTTTAACAATATTTTCACATTTCAGTTCTGAAAAACACTCATTCAACATAAACATAAACAACAAAAACAATAATAATAATAATAATAATAATAATAATAATAATAATAATAATAATAATAATAATAATAATAATAATAATAATAGTACTTGTTTAACTGAGAATACGCGAATAGTCTCAAGAAAAAACGAATACTTATGTCTCTTTCAGTCCAGTAACTCGTACCAATTTAAATGCCTGCCGAAGATTCAGTGAAAATTGTCACTTCTGTAAAAATTTTACACTGAGGACTTTTTGAATTTACGTAAAGTTTAAGTAAAGCGAAAGTGATTCTATTTCCTTAAAGGTATATGGAGGCATGATTGGTTAACAACGACGACATTAGTGGACCGGAACCTCGAGATGGCAGTTATCACAAGGACGCAGATTTTCACAAATGCAAAGTCACCAGCTGATGAACCTGATTATGAGAGCTGGAACAATTGTCAGTCCAAGATAGATTCCTTGTTCACTTTTCTGGTGAATTCGAATTCATAAAAGAAAACTTACGACATGCCAGAAAATTAGATATCAAATCAATTATCAGTTTTACTGGGGAAGGTAGTAAAACCGATAGTCAAAGTAAAGATTGTGATTTTGGGCACGACTTACAAAGTCCTGACTGATATCTGAGAAATGATTAATGGGGTGTGGATATATATTTTTTTAAATGAATGAACTAACTTAAGCGAACAGTATTGAGCCTGTTCTTCCGTCTTACTCATTGTCCACTGCGAAACCAGATATAATTTTTCTAGACTTGAATACTTTTGCACAAGTCACAGTGCACCAAGTCATAGGGCACTTATATAAAATTTAAATGTTTCCAATGCTATGTAATCTAAATTCACCTCCGCCTTTGGCTTCGGCATCTATGTTCAGACTATAAAGTAAGCATTACGATTTTTATTTTCATGTTTTAACCTAACAGTTGTAATACTGTCATAACGTACACCTTATACTATTACCTGAATCATTACCTCGACTGGTCTTTAGTGTTAAAGTTATTGCATTAATCCAGCGTCGGTGGTGGAGTCCGTGTCTAGATAATAAAACTCTGATCAACGAAAGAGATTTCTTTTCGATTTTAGTTTTGTACTTAAAATATTGCCTTAAAATGCACATACATCTAACTCTCTCCATCATATTTTGCCCTTGAGGTACAAACCTAGGGCCATGAAATGATAATGTTGAGATGGTGAAATTTCATTGCAATAATGTTTCTTTGTTTTGAAATAGATTTATATTATAAATAAAATGAAAGATCCTAATCACCAGACCAGGAGGAAAAGTAATTTCACCCCATTCTGTTTAAGAACCTAGTCATTTAGAATTTGAGGTGAAAGGTCTGACAGGAGATTATGGAAACAGCTGTTCGAAACACACAATGGCGTTGATTCAGTGAGGTAAAAACGAAATTTTTAAAATCATTTGATGTCGGATTATAGGAAACTGGTTGTGGAAAATACAATTGGCCTATATTTATAGGAAACATTTGGATAATTATCAAATACTGGTTTCTGCACAGTCGAACACCAGGAAACTTTAGCACCCTTGGTTAAATCTGGTGTATCAACAAAGGTCAAATTTCCTGT
Organism: Macrobrachium rosenbergii; assembly: GCF_040412425.1. NCBI lineage: Eukaryota > Metazoa > Arthropoda > Malacostraca > Decapoda > Palaemonidae > Macrobrachium > Macrobrachium rosenbergii. The sequence continues at coordinate 23,994,682 of NC_089799.1, read as the reverse complement.
TCTTGTCAGCTTAATCCCCAGTCGTGGTCGATCTTGTCCAGGTGTTTCTAACAATTATTGTAGGGTTCATTTCATAATTTGTTTTGGTCAGTTTTAGAAACGGATGCTTTCCTGAATCAAATCCACCCTATTTTCCGTGTCTGGGAAAGACAAAGAGCATAACCATTGCTTGTAATAATATAACTATAAACAATAAAATCGGGGGGCCAGTCCATTCCCAGAAGCAAATTTCTCCCGCACACATTCAACGAAGGTACTAAACTACGTACCCGTAACTGCCCTATTAACCTACAACATAATATCAAATACAGGAGAAGGATAAAATTCATTGAGCAAAATAGTGATTTTCTAGATATACAGTAAGAAATTAGGAGGGGTAAGAGCAACAAGTAAGCTATCTTTAAGTAGTCAGGGGCACATTAAATGCTAACCCTACGATATCATTTGTTACTGCACTTTCCTTTGTTCTAGCTAAAGGCTTCGATTCTGTTATCGCTGGAATACTAATCCATGAATCATTTATTGTAAAATTTAGTAGTGTGGTTAATTCATACTTTATGTACAGATGATGCAGCTTATCAAGTTACTCCGACACACTTGTTTTATGGCTGAATAATAATGAATAATAATAATGTTATTTAAATGGAGAAGCATACAGAGGAACTAATAAAATGCAAAATGTTTTGCTTTATATCAAATTAGTTACAGAGACTTTGCTGTCTCTTAAATGTTCTGTCACTTATTCAGTTATAATTCAGAATGCATTTGTTATGGGAGAAGTTTAGTCTGTAACCAATTTCAAAATAATCATTACTACAATTATTAAGACCTGTTATTTTATTATATTTAAATCGGCTAAAAGGATAATAACATCCTTCCCATCTACGAATAAAGGGAATAAAAAACCTCAACTGATAAATTTTGAGACTTACAAATAGTCCCTGCTGAAGTTTCTTCATATACATATACTGACATATTTTCAAAGTGTTTGACGTCGCTCGTGAATGTTCAATACGAGAAATGCCATGACTGACCTTCTACCTTTTTATTAACAGGCTACTATCCATTCCAGGGAAAGCGAGCCATCGTTTTTCTCTAATATCTTTCAAACTAGTTATTTGATCGAAGTGGTACTTTGACACAGTATACAAGACACCTCCCGCTAGTTTTTGGTAATATTATGGATTATCAAATGGTGTTAGTTAAGGCGTTTGCTCTTGACTTTTAAAGGCAAAGTCGCATGAGTCAGCAGGATTGATCTACGTAATCGAACGTCCGCTATCCCTCATAGACAGGAAAGGGACGGGGGTGGGGGGGGGGAGCCGGAGATGAGGAGGCCAGGAAAGTGGGTTGGGGGAGGGATGAGGAGGGGAAGGGAGAGGGAGGGACGGGACGGGGATAAAGGACGTTCGAATGCATAGTTTGGCGATACTTGGCAACATCATGTAAGTCAAGAGTAAACGCCTTAACCAAGACCATTTGACAATGCACTATATTACCAAAAATTAGCGGAAGGTGTCTTGTACACTGTGTCAAAGTACCATTTCGATCAAGTAGTTAGTTTGAAAGATATTTGAGAAAAACGATGACTCGCGGTCCATAAAATGGATAGTAAAATGTAATTTACAGTTTTTTTGGGATTGTAAAGTTTAAACTGAATTGCATCAAGCATTTGTGGTTCTACATTCTGAAGCATTACGTAATTATAGATATAACACTGGCCAATTAGTAAAAATCAGTTTTAATTCTTTTTCCTGTGTGACATTTGCATCACGACCAAATAAAAGTTCTTTTTCATTGTCATATTTTTTTTTAGTTTACTCTTGTACTTCCTTAGCTATTTCCAACGTATTTTTTTCTCTTAGACAGTTGTTCATGTTCTTGTTGTATATTATTTCCTTTAATGAACAGGTATGCCGTTTATGTGTGTTATAGCAGGTCTAGTGCCTGAATAGGATACATACGAATAAATAGGCAACCGTCTCTATCTGTCTAACTATCTGTCTCTTAATTAATTAAATTATTTTTATTAATTACTAAATGACTCAAATACTTATGAAATATACCTCTTTTCAAGGTCACGAGGCCACAAAGTTAGGAAAAACGAAAACCAAAAATGAAGCGGAACAGAAAACAATATAAGAGAGTGACTTGAATTGGCTCTTGAAAAATAAACCCAGAAATTATCGAAACCGGGAAGTATTTCACATGCCTGACATGTGAGACAACCAAAACATTCCTTGGGTGGATAACGCTTACTAATTATCACAAATGATTAGGCAGGTATGTAGTCATCATTATTATCTGTATATAACAATTGCAGGTGTTAATAGTAAGGTCAGAGTCAAAGAGAACTTATGCACAAATGCGCTCGCTTGCACATAGGGCCACAATGTTTTTTTTTTTGACCATTTTTTGCAGAATTTTTTGCTAGTGACACGGCTTGTCACTACTCAAAACGCGTAGAATGTTAGTTACTTTCACGGTCTTTTGGGTTTCCCTGATGTTTAAGATATATGAAAGCAGTATCGCATACATCTTTGCAATGAAAATTGTCATTCGAAATGTAAGTCCCAAGCAATACTCTTAAATATTAGTCAGCAGGGAAGTAAGGACATGCGGGATTGAAAGTTGGCTTTAAAAAGCTTAAGAATTTTATATCCCATTGGTGTTTTTCAGGTAGTTAGGTAAGATGTCACTCATGGAAACCTTTTCATAATAAAATTTTCTTAGGAATATTGCTCTCTCTCTTTCTACATCATATTTATAAACATATATATACACACATAAATTTATATATGGATATACATACATACATGCATACACACACACACACACACACACACACACACATATATATATATATATATATATATATATATATATATATATATATATATATATATATATACACACACACATAAAAACACGAAGGAAATAGTAAAGGAAAGGCATCCTCGTCCTTTAAGAGTTTATTGACTTTGCCGACATTTCACGACACGTCTGAAGTAGCATTTTATAAGGAAAAAGAATATATTTTGCGACCATTAGTATCTTATGTCGAAAATATTCTGCCATGATCTGAGATGATAACAGCTCTTCATGAAGTAAAAACGCTTAAAGCTAAATGATATGTTTATAGACAGACACACCACAATAAAAACCGTTCATTAAAACCCTAAAATAACCCACCAGTACGAAAGACACAGAATATAACATAAATGTATGAAAACAAAGTGAGACAAACCAGTTGCATACGGTACGATATAATTGTAGTGAACAAACCTCAGTCTTGTTCACTACAATTATATCGTACCGTACGCAACTGGTTTTTCTCATTTTGTTTTCATATATTTATGTTATATGCTTTGTCTTTCGTACAGGTGGGTTATTTTGGGGTTTTAATGAACGGCTTTTATTGTGGTGTGTCTGTCTATAAATATATCATTTAGCTTTAAGCGATTTTACTTCATGAAGAGCTGTTAACATATCAGATCATGGCAGAATATTTTCGACATAAGATACTAATGGTCGCAAAATATATTCTGTTTCCTTATAAAATGCGACTTCGGACGTGTCGCGAAATGTCGGCAAAGTCAATAAACTCTTGAAGGATGAAGACGCCTTCCCATACTTTTTCCTTAGTGTTGTGTATTCTGGGCTCCAGCTCCGGCCCATCCGTGTATGTAAGTATGTAAGTATGTATATATATATGTGACAGTATGTACTGTATATACATATATATGTATATGCATATACACACACACATATATATATATATATATATATATATAATTATGTATATATTATATAATACATATATATATATATATATATATATATATATATATATATATATATATATATGTATATATATATATATATATATATATATATATATATATATATATATATATATATATATATATATATATATATATATATATATATATATATATATATATATATATATATATATATATATATATATATATATATATATATATATATATATATATATATATATATATATATATATATATATATATATATATATATATATATATATATATATATATATATATAATATATATATATATATATATATATATATATATATATATATATATATATATATATATATATATATATATATATATATATATATATATATATAGAAAGAGAGAGAGAGAGAGAGAGAGAGAGAGAGAGAGAGAGAGAGAGAGAGAGAGGCAAATTTATGTCACTGAGTGAACAGCCACGATATTTGAGACGCAGAAACGGCGTTGAAAATTCTGAAATACTTGTCTTCTCCAGCGATGTGCGAAAAAAATTAGTAACAGCCAAAAGCCATTTGCTCTCCTTCACCTTCAATGCATACGTAAAAAAACAGAGTAAAAAATTTACAGAGAAAAAAAAACAGACCGGAGTGAAAGTGATGAAATGAGAAAAAAGGTATGGTTGAAAAAGAACATGACAGTCACTATTGTAAAAGCCAAAGTCATATAGAGATAAAAATAGATACCAAATTAAGATATATACTTGCATAAGCTGAAAATAAAAATAGAAGAGAAACAGAATTATCAACAAAGATAATAAAAGTACACCGAGAGATTATCTTTCTTTCATTACGAGAAGAAACGAGTAAAAAATGCGCCGAAGTTTCTTTGGCGCATTTCTTTGGCGCAATCGAGTTTTCTGTACATCGTATAATCAAGGTCCCCGAAAACAGATCTATCTTTCGATGGTCTCGGTATAATGCTGTATGAGCCGCGGCCCGGTGGTGGTCTGGCCTATATCGTTGCCAGATGCACGATTATGGCTACATATACCTTAAATAAACTAAAAACTACTGAGGCTAGATGGCTGCAATTTGGTATGTTTGATGATTGGAGGGTGGCTGATCATCATACCAGTTTGCAGCCCTCTAGCCTCAGTAGTTTTTAAGATCTGAGGGCGGACAGGAAAAAGTGCGGACGGACAGAGAAAGCCTGCACAATAGTTTTCTTTTCAGAAAACTAAAAAGCGAAAGATGTGCTGGACTTACTTATCTGGCTTGGGAAAATTATTTCAGATTCAGAGAAATACGTCAGAAATAAAAAAAGAATATCAGAGTGGATCATTTTTAAGAGAACATAATGAACAAGGTATTGTCTGAGAAAAAGGGTAAAGACCAAACTATCGTACCAGGGCAAATGATAGAAAAGATTCTGTCGTTTGACAGACCACGGTGACTATGAAAGTTTACAACAAAGTTCTTTGCGTGAGAGAAAAGTTCAGTTACAAGAAAAAAAAAATGAAAGAGAAACCATCTTTAGGCAGTAACGCTAAAAAAAAAAAAATCGTTTGAGGAGAAAATGATAGAGAAAGCATAGTTTGAAGGAAAAAGTTGAAAAGAAAACTATCGTTTGATAGGGAAAGATGAACCAATTACGCTTGAGATGAAAAGGCAAGCAAGAAAGTATCGTTGCTGAGAAAAAGGTTGACAATGCAGCATTATTAAAAGACAAGGTAAATTACCCTGTATTGCTTGAGTAAAACGTAATTGAAAAAAAAATCACAGATGTGTTATGCTCGAACACATATCTCTTTTATGACTGCCAGTTATTACTCATGTCTGAGCACGCGTTATTGAGCAAAAATGATGAGCAAGTTCCAGGTAAATGCAATGAAGCGTGAGCGTTCCATACACGCACAGTATATATATATTTCGATCTTGATGTGAGTCAGAAATTTTATATATATATATATATATATATATATATATATATATATATATATATATATATATATATATATATATATATATATATATATATAAATTTCTGACTCACATCAGATCGAACCCATGTCTTTCAGCTGAAGGCAGGGCGCTGCCCACTAGGCCTAGTGGGCAGCGCCCTTGCCTTCAAACTGAAAGACCTGGGTTCTGATCCTGATGTGAGTCAAAAATTTATTTCTGTTCCACACGTGATTGTGTGTTGATCATATATATATATATATATATATATATATATATATATATATATATATGTATGTATATATATATATATATATATATATATATATATATATATATATATATATATATATATATATATATATATATATATATATATATATATATATATATATATATATATAAATATATATAATTTCTTTTATGACTCAGTTATCACTCATGTCTACACACGAGTTATTGAGCAAAAAGGATGAGCAAGTTCTAAGTAAAAACTAGTGAAGCGTGAGGTATTCCACACACCTTAATTTACAGTTTTATATATATATATATGTGTGTATACTGTATATATACATTTACATATATATATATATATATATATATATATATATATATATATATATATATATATATATATATATATATATATATATATATATATATATATATACTGTATATATAAGCTGTAAAGTAACGTGTGTGGAAAAGCTCAGGTTTCACTAATTTTCACCTAGAACTTGCTCATCCATTTTGCTCAATAATGACAATCATAAAAGAAATTATGTATGTATATAGTATACATGAGTGATACTGACAATCATAAAAGAAATTATGTATATATATATACATATATATATATATATATATATATGTATATATATATATATATATATATATATATATATATATATATATATATATATATATATATATATATATATATATATATATATATATATATATATATATAAGCTTAAACTAAAAAGACAATTCCAGATTAACCAGAGAATCTTCCGTGTTTACTGTTAAGATTATTATATTTTGTGAGCTAGAGTAATGATGATCAAAAAAGAATTCTGTTGGTTAAATCACAAGTGATAACAATGGATGACTTGACAACTTGTATTTTGTGTGAATCATCTTGTACATGTATGACCCAGGTAACTGATGACTCTCCTTTTATAACACCTATGTAGCTCTACCTTTTTTGTTTCATTTAATGTTCATTCGCTAATCAAAAGTCACAAATTCATTAAAATAACGGCATTTCTTTACACCACTGGAAACTGAAAGTAGAACACCAAAGGAATCCGGGCCTTTGAGGTCTTATGAGAAGCTGGGTACGAATTCCTAGTATACTCCGTCATCACCCTGGCCCTATGAATGACGTTACGTTTTAGTAGTGATGAGATCTTGAAGCACGGAACGAGGAGCACGGATAAGTGCCACGTCTGAAAAACCAAAGTCTCTTTATATAATAAAATATACTGTCAATTGGCAACTAAAAGTTATTAATATCGTAGTTCATAAGACGATAGTGGTAAGGTCTAGAATGCACAGAAACAGGATTTGGACAATAAGCCCAGCTGGTATGAGAATATCAAAATCAATAGCATTGTTATGTCATACGTAAAAACAGACTTACCAGTAATGGTAACAAAAACAACCTAACATCAACGTGGATAAGAGTGATAGTTAGAATCCATGTCCGAAGAAATGGTCAGCTTGGAGCCGGCATACCATACCATACAAAACCCCCTCCAAGACAGCCACTTCGACTGAAGGAAGGGCAGTGGCGATGGTTTTCAAAATGGTCAAAGATGATGGTAAAGAAAAAGAAAGATTAAGGAAACTTCTTATTAAATCCACCAGGCGTCCTTACCCCTTCAAGGACGCCTGCCTATCACACCATTTGAAACCCAGAGGAAGTTGACAGAAACATCTGCTTGAGAGTACCCTCAAGCCTAGAAAACTAATCATAGACAGTGAAAGGCTATGGTAAAGAGCCTGTGGTACTTTCTACAAAAGAAATTTATTTGTGTTTGGTGAGGGGGTTTCCTAGAAGGTAGGCCAGGAGTCTTCGAATTCAATGTGTATGAGGGCATATGGAAAAGACCATACCTAGAGAGGGATCTAACATCAGACCATTTTACCTGTCTTTGAAGGATCCCGTATTTTTTAGTGGATTACTGTGGAGAAGGATAATAATGGTATTTCAATTTTATATAAAGAAAACTTTCGCACCATTAAGAAAATATAATGAAAAACTCTTCAAAGTAAGCTCGAAAAGAATAGTTATTAAAAAAACTCAAAAAAGTAATTCGACTTTCTAGAGAGCAGAACAAATATATAACAATATAATGATTAATATATTATAAATGCTAAAACATTATATTGTTATAAAGTACAGTTGCTAAAAGCCTAAATATTACCAAGGAAATAATTAAGTAGAAGCATCTCTAACAAAAAATAAGACTTCCTACTTGTAGTGGTCACTCAGTTTTTTAGTAACCTCTCATAAGACAGAAATGATTGTCTATAGCAAGTAGAATTTTAGCTTTACTATATGTTCCTCTTTTAAGATATTAGATATTAGCTTTAATTTTACTTAACTTATCTTAAAAAAGATTAATCTCAGGTTTACTAAGATATTCCTTCTTACAGAGCATTTTAGCATTACATACAAATTGTCTCTTGAAGAAAAAAATCGTTTCAGAAAGTTCAATAATTTATCAGGATATATTTTTATATTTAATTTTGATTTTCCTGAGTCTTTTCTTTTTATGTAATTCATTTTCATGTTACATCCAAATTCTCTCTAACTTATACCCACCTAAAAAAAAAAAAATTACCTCTTATCCCTACAGAGTCACAAACATAATGGCGCCCAAATAAAGGATACTTCAGTTTTACCCGAAACTCATGATAAAATTCAATTTAATCTAGCCAGGAAATTTTCATTAAATGGGGTTCAGTTACACTTTCCAAGAAACTCTCTCGTAGAGAATTATTATTTTTTCTCAAAACTCACTTTACACATATTAATTGACCCGCGCATTACAGCAGAACTCCCCTTATTTCTCTCACTCTCTCATATACACAACACACACACACACACAAAACACAGCCTCAGTCCAAATAAAACATTGGTTTTGATATTTCATGATGAAAATAGCATCTTTGAAGTAACAAACATTTGAATTCCGAAACTGAATGTACGTTAAACAAGAACCAGTGCTAAATAGACAAGAAAAAACTAATTAAAACTGACAGTGGTATCAATGAAAGCGAATAACGACAGGCTATAATGACCGTATCCTATTAATGCCTTTGTTTGTACTACGGATTTACTTAGTTTTTATAGATGACTAGTTTGAAGTACGGAGCGCGAGCCTAGGCAAAGCAGTTAAAGCAAAGAAGGAAATATTTATAATAATATTTCCTTCTTGGCTTTAACTACTTTGTCCAGGCTAGCGCTCCGTGCTTAAACTAGTCATGTATAAATTCTAAGTAAATCCGTAATGCATACAAAGGCATTAATAGGAATACGGTCATTATGGACCGTCGTTATTCGGAGGCACTCCGTACTTTGTAATTGCTGCCGTCCTTTCATCTGTACAGAACGAAATTCGATTATTTTTTTTCGAGTTGTTCGTCTCTTCCTTTTTCTGCTCCTTACAGTAGTGCTTATTGCAGTCTTGGAATGACTTTTTTTGATACAAGACTAAGTGTAGTTTTGAACTAATATTTTTCCTAATCTTTTAAACCCAAAATCATTTAGTCAGATTTAACTTGAAGGAGGTCATTGGAGCTAGCAACCTCATCGAGACCCGACAAAAAATTTTTGCGTTGTTGTTTGAAAGGTAACCTGTCTAAATTGTAACTGTAACTGTGCACTGACTGTAGTTAAGCTGTTAAAATGTGCCCCAACACCGACTTTCCTTTTTATCTAACAAACATAAGGGTACGATAATATGGCAGCAGTATGCATAAAGCATACTATTAATATTAATAATGATAACAGATAAAACTCCTTGGTAATACGAAGAGAACAATTAGTAAAATGATTCACAAATAAAAGCAGACCTGATATACTGGATTCCGGAACACTCAGTGACCGGTTGTGATCAAGACAAAATTACAGTTTCCTGCGACTGGTTCTGGTAAGTAAGTGTTGGGGACTTGCTTAAGAAAATTTTTCATAATAGATTCCTCTTACTCGAAAAAGGTCTGTATTTTAATCAGACAAGGAAAACGAGAGTTACATTTTGTTTATCAATTACTTATATACGAAATAAAGCAATATTTGTCAGTGAGAATAGTCAGCGTTCACTGACTATTCTCACTGACATTTTCGATCCACCAGGGTACACTTGAAGTGGCCCAGCGCTAGAAAGTTTCGTATATAGATCTGTAACTCCAATTTTCGTTCCTATTAAAACATGAACACTCTCTGATTCAGCAGTTACCCTAGTTAATGCAAACTTTGCCTCACGATACCGTAGTTATTTGTAGGACACTTTGTTTCACTTTCTTTTCTAACTGCAATACACTTTAATTTTTGCATAAATCTAATTTCTCTCACTTTACCAAATCATGCAAACTGTCTTGACCCGCGGTTCATAAAATCAGGATCTATAAATTTCCTATTTATTGCGTGTACTGACTTTCAAAGTTATCACAAATGGCGTTGGCAGAGCTCCCTTTTTTTTAATATGATCATCATGACAAGCATGTATGATTTTTTAGATACTCGTATGAACGGCCCACTGAGTTCGGGAGTGAGCCAGATGCCTGGTTACTAGCTTCCCTGGTTGAGAAGTTAAGTGTGCTTTTCCAAAGCACGTAAGGAAACATCAACAACTAGTTCAAATCGATTACGTGATTAACGTCAGGTCAAAGCTTAACCAAAGATGGCAATATAATGGAGCTTAATGAAGTAAGGAGGCGCACGTTCGCTAGTCACTATTTTTGCAAATCATTTTGCTTTGTCATTTCAAACATTAAGCATAAATAGCCATTAATATTTAATTCATTATGCAATTTGAATAACTTACTCCCAAACGGTTTAAATGGGCTGAATACTATTCTAAATGTAGGAATGGAATTTTCTTCAATTTACCAGAGATGGGGTTGAACTACTTCATGCATTTTATTTCCAATTTCTATTGTAATTTTTGTCGGCAATCGATAATTTCCATTTGCTTCCTGGCTACCTGCAGTTGGTCAACTAAATGCCGTATCATGGAGTGATAGCCTAGACGAATCATCGATTAGTATTGCAAATCTTAATTGTTTATCTGGTAATCGAAGAAGCTGCGGCTGACTGAATGATTTAGGAAATTCAGGCTGCCCAAGGGAAGCACTGGGACGCTCTCGGCCATTCAGTCCTTTATGGAACGAGCTATCATTTTTGATAGCCTCAAGGAAACAGAGTTAAATATTCTAAAGATCCGTTTTATGTGACGATTGCAAAACTGTCGAGGAAGTAGCGAAGACGCTCATTTATTTATATATATATATATATATATATATATATATATATATATATATATATATATATATATATATATATACATATATATATATATATATATATATATATATATATATATATATATACATATATATATATATGTATATATATATATATATATATATATATATATATATATATATATATATATATATATATATATATATATATATATATATATATATATATATATAGGAAGATACCAAAGTTTTTATCATTTTTGGATATGGAATGGAAAATGCCTGTTTTTAGGGGCAGGAATGACATCACGTAACGGGAAGACAAAAAACTATCGTATATTTTCATGTCATTACTATGTCCATGCAATAAGTGGACCTCCTGTATGTTTTCGGCTCCACAGTTTAAAACGGTGATGCCATTTTAATTCACTTAGATTACTTTAGCTGTAAGATTAAGGAAGTTTTAAATTTTTTCTTGGGTAATGTAAAAACTGCTTTTGTTGTTTCAGAGGCAGGGAAGTCATCACGCAAGGAAAAAAGTTCATAAACATCTCTGGGTATAAGCTCGTTTGCAGTGACAGGACTAAATATGGACCTCTCCACTTGTCCTCAATTCTTCTACTTAAAACGATGATTTTATCTGAATTCACTAGTTATTTTGTCCACTTAGATTCTGACGGAGCTCTAGACTTTCATTTTGGTTTCCATGATGTCTTTCCCATTGTTCAGTGAAAGTCTTTAACGAAGTGTGAAATAAAAAAAAAGAAAGATTTCATTATTCGTAGCAAAATTTCACTTTGTTGTTTGTGGAAAAGGTAACTTTCCTTTTTTTACTTATATAAAAGTGAAATCTGTTGCCAGGTTAGCGTACATTCCTGAAAGCTGTTGCAGCAAATCTCTTGGTCACGTCTGTATTCAAACTTCCTCCCTTGGCTAAGAACTCTGATTGCCAATAATCTTTTCAGCAGTGAAGCAATGTAAGGAAAAGTATATTAATTACAGTTACCGATAAAAGATAGATTTTGGACTTCATGCGCTAGAGAAATAGAAGATTGCATAACTTCAGGTTTAGGCACTAGAAAAAGAAGAAGAAAAGGTCAATGAGTAGAACACCAAAAAAAAAAAAGCTTTCTTAACAGTAAAAGAAGGCCGCTCTAAGAAGAAAACGAAAAGTCCCAGAAGGGAGTAATCATGAACAAAGGTCACCGGAAGAATGAGCCTCCCGGCCCCCACCCGAGAAAAAAGCAGGGTTCGAATCCGGCCGATGTTTCTTTGACGTGAAGCTCCCATACCATTTTCAGAAGATAGCTTCGCGTTTCCTGATCGTAAATCTACTTTTAAGTCTTTTGCTAAGATTGTGAAACATCCTCAGATTTTTCTGCTTCCTAAACCAAACCTGCATACGAAAAGATAATGTACTGTTTACCAAGCATTACCATGGCCTAAGACGTTTTTGAATTAATAGACGGTAATTTCGATATTGCCTAATATCTATAGTTCTGGTTTTGGAATTCTAGTTGTGGAATCCCTGGTCTAATCCATTTTCTGGATCTGACTAATGTTCGTTCAGTTTACCAGATTCCCTCATTTGTAATATTTACCCAAAAAGGATGTGAGGGTGGTGTTCTCCGCCTTTCTTCGTGTTCCCTATAAGAATTCGCCATACGAGATCAATAATTCGTAATTATGACTTTCCATTATTTCCCTCGTCTCCGCATGTGAACAGCATTGCGAATTAATATAATTCTCTAGATTATTCACTTTGTTCTCATACAGCAATAGTGTGATAGGTATTATTCTGTTCTACAAAACTACGTTAGAATTAAACGGAAAACTCATTGGGGATATCGGACTGATTTTTGCAATAAGAGAAAGTTGTTAAGTAATTTAAACTTTTTTTTGTCTAAAACCTTTCGAATTTCATGAAGTAAGGCGAAGATTTTAACTATTCTTTCATTCAGGACTTATCTTATCACCAAACTCAAGGAGCTCACGAAGATTTAATCTTAAAACTGGTTTCACATAATATAGTATATTATGGGAGATTTGTAACTTACAAGAGGTCTTTCATTTCTTTAGTTTAATTTTACAGTCGTTTTACTTCACTTCATGTTAGAAAAGTATTTTCTTAAAAATGTTTTTTTTTTTTACGTGAATTCGTATCTCACGATGAAGAAGAGAGTAATTCTTTCGTCATTACAGTATTGTCTGAATCGAAATAATTATCACGTAGTTTGTCATTGAGCCTATTTATACCAAATGAGCACTCATTTCCATAGACTTTCGGTAGATTAAAGCAATATTATGAAATACTCTGTGCGTGAATTATTTTCTTAAGTTCATAAATTGGAGTAATTAAAGCACGGTCAATTGCTGGTTTGTTAAAATTTACGTACTTGCCTACTATCTTGCATGAAAGACCCTTTACTAAATGACTGTATAGATCAACAGTAATGTCTTTAGATAGGGTACTTTTAAATATTACAGATAAAAATATTTTCAGTAGATTACCTAGAGAAATGAATATCATTTACCAACGGATAGTACGGATACACTTTGAATAATTAAACATTTTATAGATAAAGAAATATATATATATATATATATATATATATATATATATATATATATATATATATATATATATATATATATATATATATATACGTGTGAGTGTGTGTGTTTGTGTGTATGTATATATACATGAAATATTGATGTATTTAGGTATATCTATCTATCTGGATATATATATATATATATATATATATATATATATATATATATATATATATATATATATATATATATATATATATATATATATATATATATATATATATAGAGAGAGAGAGAGAGAGAGAGAGAGAGAGAGAGAGATAAATGTTTGCGCTGGACGAGCAGTAAAATATCTATGAAAGTGCCAATTTTTAATTATTTTTTTCCCCTAATTTTTTCAGTTGAACATCCTTTTACTTCAAGAAAACGCAGAGAAAGGAACCTGTCAAGTAATGGATCGAGTCACTGACGATGACGTTTGAAAAGCAAATTCATCAGTTAATATACCTCCCACACTGACCTTGCTCTTTTTGGCCACTGTCTTATTTCAATTTTGGAAATGGGTACTCTATCTAAAACCTTCAGAATGATGTTGTCTCTCTCTCTCTCTCTCTCTCTCTCTCTCTCTCTCTTCGTCTGTCTGTCTGTCTGTCTGTCTGTCCGTCTGTGTCTTTCTTTAGTAATCTCATACCATCCTGAGAATGCTGAACGCAAAAGGGGCTTAGCCTCTACTTAGCAAGTGACACCTTTTGGGGGGGGGGGTGGGGGCCACCAAAGTAATTTTGTCGGTCATGTAACTCTTTTTTTTACTCATTTATTCTTGTATCTCCTCCTTTCACTTTATTCCTTGTTATTTTTGGTTCTGTATGTCAGGGGCTATGGCGGACCAATAATAATGACAGTAGCACTTTTAACGTCGAGTTATAAAGACTAAGGAAACTAGGAAAATAATAAAAAATACTGAACGAAAGAAAAAAAATAATGAAAGTGGCAATATATGTCTGAGCGAAGGAAAAATAACCAGAATGAAATCCAGATAACCAAATAAGACCCTGAACGAAATTTAAAAACGAAGACGACACCAGGTCGAATCATTGCGAAAGGAAAGTAGCAAATGACCGATATAATTCGATAATTAAGGGATCGTAGGTGGTTGTTATTGTGCAAGAGAGAGAGAGAGAGAGAGAGAGAGAGAGAGAGAGAGAGAGAGAGAGAGAGAGAGAGAAAATGTCCAGGGAAGAGTAATTTTCCATGAAGAAAGAGAGTCAGCAAGAGGCCAATGCCTCGATCATGCTGTTAGTTGAGATTTTATGACTGAAAATTGTTGTTGCCGGAAATGAGAAAACTTGCATGAATTATTGTTATTTACGTTAATGTTGCCATTACGTTATTTCTCGCTTATTACAACACACTCACCAACACAAAAAGCTCAAGACAAATATAGACTCAGTGAGATTGCACTAATTGACCTTTGACTACTTCATCTTACCTTCTACATCACTTATTATCCCTTTCACTGCCTACAGTTGGAATAAGGAAGCTGTCGTTTAGCTAGCAGATGTCTGAACACCCAGACGCGAACGCTAATCTGGGTGTTATCCAAGCAGATACCGGAATATGCCATTGGCAATGGCGTATTCCACAGATGACGCGTGTCATGCGGCCTCCAATGAGTCGTCTTTCTCGAATTTCGTCTTCTCGAAACCGGTCTCTCTCTCGGTTCGTGGGTCGTGAGCGTCTATATAAGAAGAAGAAGTTGGCATTCCAGGTTGAGTATCTGACCGACCTTAACATGGTAAGGAGCGTATTCTGTTGGCTTGAAGGGCCGCTTGACTTATGGGTCTCATCGGACATTTGAGATTCATTCCCACACACACACACACACACACACACACACACACATACACACACACACACACATATATATATATATATATATATATATATATACATACACATATACATACATACTGTATTTAGGGACACGCACACACACACACTGCACACACAAACACACACATATATATATAGCACAGCATATATATATATATATATATATATATATATATATATATATATATATATATATATATATATATATATATATATATATATATATATATATATATATATATATATATATATATATATATATATATATATATATATATATATTATATATATATAGATATATAGATATATATAGAGAGAGAGAGAGAGAGAGAGAGAGAGAGAGAGAGAGAGAGAGAGAGAGATGCAGTTTTACTGTACATTTGTAAAAAGTAAAAATGGCATTCATTCAATATTCGCCTAGTATGTACTGCAAATACCATAGCCTTTACCAGCATACTTCCACTTTTTTTATGTAATATATTACTGACTCTTAAGGTGATTTCAGCTTTAAGCAGAACAGTTTTTTATTACGTTTTTTATTACCTTCTGCTCCTATATTTTTTTCCCATTCTTTTTTAGGTATTTTTTTTTTAGTATTTGATCTTGTGCTACCGCTTACTTCATGTCTCATAAATGTGAACATTTCACTTGGTAAGACTTTGATTTTATCGGGTAATTTTTTACGATTTTTCAGAATTTCTTTTCTTTGCCTCTGACCTCTCTCTCTCTCTCTCTCTCTCTCTCTCTCTCTCTCTCTCTCTCTCTCTCTCTCTCTCTCTTTTTTTTTCTTCCTTACTGTCATGCTGTTATGTTAATGCATTCTACCAATATAACTCTTATATCAATATAGCTTCTCTCTCTCTCTCTCTCTCTCTCTCTCTCTCTCTCTCTCTCTCTCTCTCTCTCTCTCTCTCCTTATTGTTATGCTGTTATGTTAATGCATTCTATCAATATAACTCTTATACCAATCTTGCTTCACTCTCTCTCTCTCTCTCTCTCTCTCTCTCTCTCTCTCTCTCTCTCTTCCTTACTGTCATGCTGTCATGTTAATGCATTCTATCAATGTAACTCTTATATCAATCTGGCTTCACTCTCATTGTCATGATGTTATGTTAATGCATTCTATCAATATAACTCTTATATTAATCTAGCTTCATCACCATTTTTATAATGTATTATTATTTCAATACACGTAATTATCTGTGAAAATAAGGGCTATGCTGAAGCAATAAGTATAATTTTCGCTTATTAATGCTGTTGTTTTTTCATGACGTATATTTCGCGGCATTACAGGATAGGGCACCTTTTAATAATTTTTTTGTTGTTGTTGCACTATTTGGGGACTGTGAATTATCTTTACAGTAACAAACAAGAATAGGCAGCTTTCTACGCAGGATCCCTATTTTCATTTATATTCCTAAAAACATGATGCCAAGATTTCTAAGATGATTAAAAAGGATTGGATCTCATAATGACTTATCTAGAAGGAGGAGAGAGAGAGAGAGAGAGAGAGAGAGAGAGAGAGAGAGAGAGAGAGAGAGAGAGAGAGAGAGCTGGTTTTCAAAGCAATGATCTGCAAACCTCATTTGCAACATGGATATCAAGGGGCAAAGGTCAAAGATTCATCTTTTTCATCTTGAGCTAGTGGATAAATTAAAACGGAATATCAAGGAAAAACACTACCATTACATACGAAAATTCTTCAGTCATTAGATCATGAATGCAGCGAAATAGCTATTACCATCTAGATAATCTATTATCTTGTGAAAAACACTAAAATAAACTTAGTATTACCATGCGCACGTCGCTTAAAAAATGAAATCTTACCTACGATTTTCGTATAGTACCTCTCTTCGTGAAATGCTTGATGCATCATCAACTCAGGGTAAAGGATGAGCTATTGCAAGCTTTCATGCCTGTCTTTTTATTCTCGTAAATACCTTCATGCAAACCGTCTACTTAAATCGGTTGCGCTCCCACGCCAAACATGCACCATAAACAAAAATAAAAGGTAAAAAACTATTTATAACCATCTGATGTTGTTCTCATTCGTGTGCGCTTCTGTGCCAACAACGTGATTAATTTGACCTTTTAAAATGCCTGTTGCAATGTTGCAAACTGACGAGATCTCGTAACGAAGAGCACGATTCCGTGAACCGGTTTCTTTCGGTAGAATAAATAAAGCAAAGTCTCTCTCTCTCTCTCTCTCTCTCTCTCTCTCTCTCTCTCTCTCTCTCTCTGTGCTTCTTCGTCAGACACAATTTCACTTAAACATTACGTGAATACGAGAAGCAGCCAATGTAACCAACCTTATCATCTGTCATGCACAATTAAATCTGATACCCCATACTGAAGCTCTATTAATATCAGCTTTCCACGCAAAAAATTAATCTAACGAGAAAGAAAGAAAGAAGGGCGATAAGAAAAATGGGAAGAAACGTTTTGTAAGACTAGATCTTTATAGTTGAGAGCATGACGAGGTCAGTTCGATCGTTTTTTTTTCTCGAAGGCTGAACTTCTCTCCTTTCTAATGTGTTATCAGCTGTCATCGTCTGTAAATATACTTAAATGCATAAAAGTGTCTTTTAATATAATATAATATATATTCGATTTGTTTAGTACAAATACAAATACGGATCAGTATTTTGTAAAATAATGTAAAAATAAATTTTAAAAAGAGCAATATATTTGACTTGCTTATGGATACTGCAAATTTTTTGTAAAAAATGATCTAATTGACTGTAAATTTAAACAATACGAATCCAGGAATATAAATAGGGAAGCACTTTAGACTAGGTGGCAACTGGTAAATATATATATATATATATATATATATATATATATATATATATATATATATATATATATATATATATATATATATATATATATATATATATATAGGATAAAATATTTGGTAACTGACTGTACAATGACATTTCTTTTACAAACATGAAGAGAGCCTAAGTAAAATTATCAATTACTTGTCGAGTCTTCAGGAATTAAAAAAGGAATTAAGCGACTTGCTTATTCGATTATCTGTTATTATTGTTAATATATGTTCTCATGTTTATGACAGGTAAAATGCATTCAGATTTCGAATGAAATTCGTATGTTTTATCTGTACTTTGATATTTATATTCCTAATAGTTAGTGTGTTATTCATAAGATAAGAAATAGGAGACTGTTATGAGACATTAAATGGCAGTAAAGAGACATCCTTCACACAGGAATTCCTCCGAGCGATCACCGGCTTCCTCCTCATTTCCTTCGTTGCTGCCGACGGCGTGAAACTCGGAGCCGTGCATGGAGGAGGCTTCGGAGGAGGAGGACTCTACCGCGGAGACGTGGAAGTCTTAGGGCACGGCGGCGGTCTGAAGCACAGCGGTCACGTGCACGGGCTCTTTCCTCACGAGTTCGTCACGGGCATTCAGTCGGCCAAGTTGGTGAAATCTGAACTGCGGCTGCCGGGATTATACCCAGACGGGATTCCCCACGTGGTAGGAGGGAACATTGGCGGTCACCACGGGGGTGGCATCATCTCTGGAGGTGGCCACCTCGGAGGAGTCGGAGGACATCTCGGTGGAGGCGTACTGGTTGGAGGAGGAGGAGGACATCACGGTGAGGGTGTTTTCCTCGACGATGGAGGATTCGGGGGCAGCGGGCATTTGGGCGGAGGCCTGGCCCACGGGGGTGACATTTTCGTGGGCGGCGGCCACATCAACTCGATCGGCGGGGGACGCGCGATTCATCGCAGCGGTGTCCTTGGGGGAGGGTACCTCGGCGGGTGGTGAGTGAAGCGATCGGGAGGAGGCTCCCGCGCCAGCGTGGTTGGGGAAATGGGACATTCTGACTTAGGCTGCGTCTAAAAGATTCAGTTTCCTGGGTCAGAATATCACGTTTCTCGTCACTGCATCGTCGCCGTGCCTTATTAATTGTTGAATATTTTGTCTTTTGCTGTCGTTATCAAATTGTCGGGGTTAAATTTATATTCAATAAGAAAACCAAATTCAAGGCAGTCATATTTAGGAACAGGTTCTTCACCAGTAAGGAGAAATGTGTGTTTTTTTTTTCAGGTACTGACGAATGAACAGCCACAAAGCATGATAAAGATGTACACATATGTACTGATAACGTTCACGAAGATAATTACTAACTCCTGAAAATAAGAATGTTTCCATTAAATTAGGTAACTGATATACTGAGAAATTTGTCTCTCTACTCGTGTGTCCAGTGTGATATTAGTCAAATGGTACTGAATATTTTGTACTATCCTTCAAAATATTCTCTTTGTTAATATTTTCCATGGAAGTTTTATTCCCAATTGTAAATTATTATGCAACACTTAATATGAATTTATCCCTGTTTTTTTTGTTAAAAAATAAAAAGTTTGACTTTGAATGGTTGTTTTCCTTATAGTGTTCAACCTACTTCCGGATATTTTAAATGAAGTTCAAAGTCAGAATGAAACAAATCCATAGTTAAAAAGATGACATGATATATTAAAAATCTCTGTCTGTCTGTCTGTCTGTCTGTCTCTCTCTCTCTCTCTCTCTCTCTCTCTCTCTCTCTCTCATTGTACTCGTGGTGCGTATGTATGTACGTGCGTCTGTACGACTAATATGGTCAATGATGAACAAATAAGTATGAGTGCTAAAAAAGAAAAAATTAATTCAGCTCTTGCCGGTACAAAAAAAAAAAAAAAAAGAATTCGTCGTCATTATCAACAAAAAAGAAAAGGTTATCATGAGAAGCTAAATGACGAAGACTCTATGAAAATGACTTTCACTTCCAGAAAATGCAAGTGTGAAAATAGATAAAAAAAATAACGGAATTCAATTTAATAAAACACAGTAAAATAAAAACACAAAAAAATAAGACAAGGAGATACAAAGGAATTTCTGTAATCTCTCGTTAAAACGCCAGAATTCCTCGCAATGCTGATCACGTCTTTACTCCCGAAAAGAACGCACCCACCTCCCTGGTGGGTTGTCAAGATTATTTCGAAACGCCACAAGGAGTCTTTTATGAAGCCTTTCCTACCATTCTCGTGTCGTAATGGATGTTATAATCATGTTTGAATCGTTCTTGACTTGATAGAATTCGGTACGAAGATTAGTGAATGTACGAAACTAGATGACACAATTGAAACGCAGTAGAATGCCTAGAAATTTGATGACAAAATTGACATCCTTATAAATATATACTGAAAGAATATGAAATTATTTGGTCGTGATTTAAGTTTAATTTTCTCGAAAAACTGGCATCATGTAATTGCACTGGGGGAATACTTTCCATGATAATCTATTCATCATATGATATTAAGCATCTAAACTAAATAAAAATAAAATAAACAAATAATTTATTTGTTCATAAAGTCACTATGCACCAAGAATCTTGAATGAGAGCAAAACCAGATTAGAGAAATTAGAAAGGAGGTTAATTGTGCCTCAGTGAAAGTTAACCAATGAATAAAATGGATAAAACGCGTGAAATCGACATTAAACGAGGCAGAGAGTAAATCCGATAAAGCAAACATTGGACGCTAGAGCGCGACATAATTTGAAAATGAAAGCTTCACAAAAAGATCATTGATTAGTTGAGCTTGGCATGAGAGAGAGAGAGAGAGAGAGAGAGAGAGAGAGAGAGAGAGAGAGAGAGAGAGAGAGAGAGGTGGGGAAGCACAAGAGACTGTATATTCTTATGTAACTGCATGAGTGTCGTAACAGAATCGCGTTTAGCTGAACACGATCATGAATGACTAGCTTGAAACGAGAAACCTTTTAAACTGCTTAACTCGATTCAGACCATCTCTGGTGTACATCATTGCATATTAGAGACCTGATATACTTTGCATGAGAGAAAAATAGAAAGGCATAGAGAGAGAGAGAGAGAGAGAGAGAGAGAGAGAGAGAGAGAGAGAGAGAGAGAGAGAGAGAGAGAGAGGAAAATCTTTCAAGAGAAGCATGTAGTATTCAACACCTTCAAATGTGACCTCTGGGTTCAAGCAAGAGCGACAGTGGAAGTCGAGGTGAAGTTGGGTGAACACGTCCGGCAGTTAAACTTGAAAAAAAAAAAAAAAAACATA
The DNA here is from genome assembly GCF_040412425.1 of Macrobrachium rosenbergii. Lineage (NCBI taxonomy): Eukaryota > Metazoa > Arthropoda > Malacostraca > Decapoda > Palaemonidae > Macrobrachium > Macrobrachium rosenbergii. Next base: position 23,972,909 of record NC_089799.1, on the reverse strand, counting down.
AAATAAAAATAAAAAATAAAATGCAAGGTGGTGACTCGCAATTACTTTTTGTCTTTTATCAGTCACGACAGAATGCACATTAATATTCAGAGAGAGAGAGAGAGAGAGAGAGAGAGAGAGAGAGAGAGAGAGAGAGAGAGAATCAATCACACCAACACGTACAAACACACACACACACATCTCTCTCTCTCTCTTTCTCTCTATTATATATATATATATATATATATATATATATATATATATATATATATATATATATATATATATATATATATATATATATATATATATATATATATATATATATATATATATATATATATATATATATATATATATTATACCGGGGTATAACCATTCATGAGATATTCATAGATACACCCGCAAACGTAAAATAGATCATAAATTTAATTTGTGTTAAATACATCTGATAATAATTATTCAAAGATGATGCGCTTTTAGTAAAACTTTGCCTCGTAAGAGTAATTTTGGAAAATCTAAAATACAAAAAAATGATTTCACCTCATATTTCCTTTGTTCATGAATCATAAAAAACTGCATGAATTATTAGTGGTCATAGGTAAAACTCCGTCTGTTACTCTATGCAAATACAGTACGGGTGTATGTTTTTGTCTATTTTTTTGACCACTCATACTTTGTCTACGTGTCTTTGATTGATTATTTATGTAACTCTCTCACTAATTTCATACATAATACATACATACATACATACATACATACATACATACATACATACATACATATGCATATATATAATAAATATATATATATATGTTATATATAACATATATATATTATATATATATGCATACAAACATACATATATATGCATATAATGTATGTATGTATGTATGTTATGTATTTGTATAAAAGTAGAGAAAGAGTTACATAAATAATCAATCAGAGACACGTAGACAAAGTATAAATGGTCCAAGAAAAAAAAAATAGACAAAAACATACACCCGTGCTGTATTTGCATAGAGTAACACAGGGAGTTTTGCATATGACCATTAATAATTCATGCAGTTTTTTATGACTCACGAGCGAAGGAAATGTGACGTGAAATATCTTTATTAATTTTAAATTTGCCAAAATTACTCTTACGAGGCAAAGTTTAACTGGAAACATATCATCTTTGAATAATTACTAACAGTTTTATTTCACAGAAATTGAATTTATGATCTATTTTACATGCGGGGGTTTGAGGGGGGGGCGGGTTGAGTATCTATGAATATCTCATGAATGGTTATACCCAGGTAGAGCGAGGACTGCCGAGGCCATCCTATTTTGGTGGTATATATTTTTGGAGTAACTCAGAAACGCCAGCTAACCACTCATGTAGTACATAATGCCCTGTTCCCCGAGTTGTAAGACGGGTACGTCACTACTGAGCCGAGAGAGAGAGAGAGAGAGAGAGAGAGAGAGAGAGAGAGAGAGAGAGAGAGAGAGAGAGAGAAAGAGAGAGAGAGAGAGAGAGAACTGAATGTATTTCCATGTGATATTTTATGAATGTATTTTCATGCGATATTTTACATAATGGAGAAGAAAATTGCACAGCAATGAATTTCACTCCCTATATTTAAAATCTTACCGGTACTAGATCATTACACAGCACTTTCAAGTTCCCATTTTCTATTTTGCCGAATTTGCTTCGCTTATCGAAGAAAACGGGAAACAAGTAGGTCTGCCAGGAACTGGTCTACATTCTCTCGATTTCTTTAAGAATTCATTTAGAATTACAGACAAGAAAATGAATAACATTTAATTTTGCGACATCCTAATGGTGAGAGGTAATTAAATGATCAATATTAGTTAACATCTTCATTGAGACAAAATAATCAATATTTTCTTGAAGGTTACCCCTAAAAAAGTCAGATTTTCCCTTTCAATTCTCTCTTTTAGTTCGACAAATTCTTCCTAAAAAGATTAAAAGGCATCGCCTCTTTTTATTTTAGGTTATATTATATATCATTATCACATTTTCGCATTTGGAGAATTCGAATGCTCTGTTTGGAACGATTTCTGTAATGATAATAAAAGAAAAAATAGCTTGTACCCTAAGCAAAGTGTTAAAGCAATGACAAAGCACCTTCAGCATGACCCAAAAAAGTATTTCTTGTAACTCATACGTACATAAATCACCTGTTACGCCTTCCCCGTCATTACGACCGCTATAAAGTGAAACGAGTAAAAAATGCGCCGAAGTTTCTTCGGCGCAGTCAAGTTTTCTGTACATCGTATAATCAAGGCCACCGAAAATAGAACTATCTTTAGGTGGTCTCAATATAATGCTGTATGAGCCGCGGCCCATTAAACTTTAACCTCGGGCCAGTGGTGGCCTATCCTATATCGTTGCCAGAATCACGATTATGGCTAACTTTAACCTTAAATAGAATAAAAACTACTGAGACTAGAGGGCTGCAATCTGGCATGTTTGATGACTGGAGGGTGGATGATCAACATACCAATTTGCAGCCCTCTAGCCTCAGTGGTTTTTAAGATTTGAGGGCGGACAGAAAAAAGTGCAGACAAAAAAAAAAAAGTGCGGACGAACAGACAAAGCCGGCACAATAATTTTCTTTTCAGAAAACTAACGAGGAAATAAAAAAGTGATATATACTGATTTTCGTAGATTTGATTGAAATGGGACTAAATATTTTGTGTAGGATCATTAATAAATTTGCAACCCGGTCAGTGAAACATTTCGCAAACTCGACTTTAAAAAACCGCATATATGGAGGTGAACGCCTTTTGCAAAACAGCAGTTTATTATGAAGCAAAAAAAAAAAGAAAGAAAAAAAGAGTGCCTCAGCTTAGTTTGGTTACAGAAGCTGACGAGTCATTGTGACCTCATAGGTAACCTCGTCTGTGCAAAAGTGAGCCAATAAAAGAAGAAGAAGAAGAAGAAAATTAAGAACCTGAAAAAAAGGAGAGGTGATGGAAAGCAAATTTCCCCATTTGACGTGTTAGGTTCAAGGCAAGCATAGAACGCGCGCGTGTGAGTGTGCCTGTGGGCATGTGCGCGCGCGCGTGTGTGTGTGTGTGTGCGCGCGCACCATTATAGTTCAGCGCACGCCCTAAGGCGAGGTGCTGTGGAAAATTTCTGTGCTATTAATATTTAACGGCAGGTAGATCAGACATGATTAGGTATTCTGAGAGGTGCTTGTTATACGTCATTGTGAATCAAGGTGTGTATAAGAGAGCTTATTCCACCTCGGTGCGTATTACAAAGGACAAACTCCGAATCTATTTGCGCAGAATATTTTCAAGATTTGTTGATAAGTTTAAATCAGCCCTATCACTTTCCCCATAATTTTTCCGAATAATTACAACTGAAGGGTTGTGTAGCCTTTAGTTTACGATTTGCTCTCCTGGGATAATTAATTTGCTCACAACCAGAATTTGCTTAGTTGACGTGATTTTTACAAAATTTGAAGTTGATGGATCATATTCCATCAAAAATGTTCCGATTAAGCAAAGTGGTGACCATATAACCAATATTCTTAATCACAGGCAAGCCTGTTATGGCATATTTTGCATTACTGGCCTTCCACAGTCTTGGGCTTGAGTTCTCTTGATGGGGTTAAGCTCAAGGAATGATTTAATTTCACCATTTTACTGATCTTTCAAAAGGTGTGCAGGACGGGGATGATTTGAGAACCGCCGTACTGAGTAGATTATCAAGTGAAGGCTCTTTGCTTTACTTATTTCATTGCTTACTCTTTCATTTTTTTGTTTTTTGTTTTTTACTTTCTAATTTCAAGTCTGTGATTACTCTCCTCCCCAGCTGACTTAGCAGATTTGGACCTTTTTTTTTTGAACTTGCGTGGTGTACCCGTTCAATCATGCTGACCCTTTCATTTCTGGGTTTTTTTAGACCCTTTCTATCAGGTCTTTAAAATCTGTGATGATAATTGTCTTGCTAGTGTCTGTAAAGTTTTGGTATATCGACTGATTCTTGTCTTTTCTTCGTTTATTTTGTACTAAGTAATTTAACTACGTTTTACTCCTTGGCTTTGGAATTGAAGCGAATCACGTACTCCATTTTAATAGAAATAAATTAGCTTCCCTCCTTATATATTCAAAGGATTAAAATAAGTTTTCTAGACTTTTAGTATCATGCTTCCAAGTATGACCCAACGTTTATATCTGGAAAATGATTCCAGAGGTAGGCTTCATGCAAGTCTCTCACTATTGTTTCCATCGTGCCCGTCCAATCTTTATCAAGTCACCTATATATAGCTCTTACTCTGGACATGGTTTTTGCCGTTGAACACTGCTTCTCATAAATAACTAGACGAATAAGAAAACGTCCGCAAAAAGCAATTCCTCGACCCTAAGGAATATTTTGTTATATATTTATTCTGAACTCATTGCTTAGCGTAGAGTCTGCTTTGGTTCAGATAATAGCGACTAGTTTAATTCTTATACTTTGGGCCCTGTCTTTCTTCTGATTACCTTCAACTGACGAATGAACATTTACATATTTCACATCACGCCAAAGGCGAGGTGCTGTGAAAAAATTTCAGCGATATACGCTGTCAGTTTTGAACGGGAAGTAGATCAGACATGATCAGGCATTCTGAGACGTGATGAATTTACATCATGCGTTTTACCAAGGACAAACTCCGATTCTGTTTACGTGGAACATATCAAAATTTCGTTAATAATTGCGGTTGATGGATCATATTCCACCTAAACTATCTCAGTTGACCATATAACCATTATTCTTAATACTGGGCAAATGTGCTTTAACATATTTTGCATTGTGTCCTTCCACAGTCTTAGGCTTGATTTCACTTTAATTTCACCATTTTACCACTCTCTAATAACTTGTCTAGGACGGGATGCTGTTAGGACTACAGTTGTTTGGTGATTATCTAGAAAATGCTTTTCGCTTTACTTATTTCATTTCTTACTCTTCCATTTTTTACTCTCTAAATTCAGACCTGTCTTTAGTCTCCCGCCCCCACCCCCACACCCATATATGACTTGGCAGTTCTGGACATTTTTTTGACCTTGCGTGTTGTACCCGTTCAATCACATTGCCCCATTTACCTCTGGGTTTCTTATAGATACTTTTTTAATCAGGTGCTTTAAAATACTTATTAATGATTTTATTATAAGTTCCTGTAAGGTTTTGCTAATTTACTGGTTCCGTTTTCGTCTTTGTTGACTTTGTATAGAATAACTTAATCATTTTCTGTTCACTGTCTTTGGAATTGAATCACGTCATGTGCTCCATTTTAATGCGTATATACAAAAATATCTACTTCCTTAAATGTTCATGTCTTAAAAATATATTTTCTCTACTTTGAGTGTCATGATTCCAAGTATGACCTAATATTCATATCTGGAGCATGATTCCAAATGCAGGTTTCATGCAGATCTCTCGCTATCGGTCCCAACACGCCAATCCAATCTTTATTGATCACCGCAGCATAGCACTTACTTAGGGAATGCTTTTTATTTTTGAACATTGCTTTCCATAAATAACCAGACGGATTTTCATTGCTTGTCAGAAAACATAGGCTAAGAACAATTCCTTGATCCTGAGACATATTTTAATATTCATTATGAATTCCTTGCTTTGCACAGAGGTTGGTTTAGCTCAGAAATTAGAGACCAGTTTAATACATGTGCTCCGGGACTCTGTCATTCCTCTGATTACCTTCAATTGACGAAGGAACATGCTCATATTCCTATGCTATGGAGGATTAGATGTGTTGAGAGATAGTGTTTGCTAGCTTATTGGCTCCTTTGGCCAAGTACGTCGTTTTAATAAACTTTTCGGTATACAAGCATAGTTCTGGTACTTTTGCTGAAAACAGATTACAGTTTCAGTCTCGTGCCATTTTGCTCTCTCTCTCTCTCTCTCTCTCTCTCTCTCTCTCTCTCTCAGTTTGAGTAAAATATGACGTTGACTTAAGGAATTCTGGCTGTCCAGCCAAACGCTAGGCGACATTCGGCCATTCAGCGTTTAAAACACTGTAGGCATAACTACGGTGGTTGGAGTGGTTGGACAGCAAGATAAAGATATCCTGAAAATGAAGGTGATGAGGTACAAGGGCCTAAAGGAAGAACTGGAAGAAAACCCAACAGTTGCACTGGGCGTAATAGTTAGAGAGGCTGAATAATAAGACTGAAGAAAGGGAGTGTGAATGGAGGCAGAGTCATAAGGCTTAAAGGTGGATGCAACTCGAGACCGAAGGAACGCTGCAAACGCTCTTTAGTTATGAATACAGTGCACGACGTGAGGTGCGACTACACATTTACAAGCATGCACGGTACTGACAATGACCGTCATCTCATCTGAAGAAACTGGAGCAGTCTTTAGAAAAATTTAACTAGTCCCATCAAAGCCAGTATTTCCTCCATAGGCAACCGTCCACCCCCTTAAAAAAAATTAGTACCAACAAGCAATCTTGGTTTTTACGATTCATGCACAAGGGCGTACCATGACAGAAGGTGTAGTTAAAAATTTGATGGTGTCTGAAAATACCTGTAAGGCAAACAGAGGTTCCAGCACTGGGAAAAAAATCTGTAGTGATACAATAAAAACCTAGTGAAATACCCGAGTCTCAGTTTTAGTGGACTGCGTTAAAATCCTTCATTATCCCTTTTACTAGATAAAGATGACTGACTGTTAGCCAGCCGTTACTCGAATTCTGTTCAAGAGACATTAAAAATATCCTTCACAACGTAGTCATTTGGTGTGATGAAGACCCTGACGGTTTTCTCCAAATTCATACGTCACTACACCAGAACACAGTGCAGTACAGTCCATTTTACAGTTTTTCCTTTATAAATTATAGTTCCCATGATGGATGAAATTATATAACACTAGGCCTATTCCAACGGCTCATATATATATCGATTTCAGATATGACAGAATAATTTCAGTTCTTCTTAGACTCTCCAGAGTTACTGGAAAGTAAAGTTTTTAAGTCTCTTATATACGTAATTACCTTAAATCAAAACCCACGTTTGCCAAATGGTGAGGCACGACTCCCAAGGGCGTGGTGAAATGTTTTCTGGAGGCCCACGGGACCTAAAGTCTGGACATATCTGAATATTCTTTTCCAACGATTTCGTTTCCTTGGAGAGTCAGTATTTCATTTTCAGGGAATATTCAGGTAAGATGCTATAAGAAGGTGGAAGTTTTAGAGATGACATTTTTTTATGATATTTATGGTAAGAGGAGAAATAGGACTGGGAAAAGTGGGTACCATAAGTGAATCGATGGATAAGGGGTTAGCGTATTTAAAGAGTATAAATTGACGCTGTTGCAATTAAATGCATTGCTTGATCGTTCTCCTTCCACAATGAAAGCGAGTTACGTGGTCAGAAACCATGGACGCTGAGCCAAAGACGGTTATGAACCACTGATTATAGACAGCTCTATCCTGGCAGCTGTTAAGCTAATACGCAGTTGGGAGCGTGTAATGTCCTTTCAGACATACTGAGCAATATTCTGGGTTTTTTCTCATTTGATTTTTTCCAGTAAAGCGAAATGAAGTGCACAGTAGACTCAAGAAAGGCTTAAAATGGAACAGTAAATGCTTTCCCTACGTGAGTTACTATAATTAATAGTTTTAAATATTTCCCGATGCTTGAATTCTTTTATTGATCGTTGCTACATTTTATGTATCGGTATTTTATCATTCAGAAACTAACTTAGCAAATTAATGAAATTTTGACCGATTCTGCATGAAATGATTCACTTGAAATAATGGCAATGACTTAAATACATACCATATCCAAAACTTTTGATTTATTCTGAGGTTACGCTACTTTTACTTTTAGCATTTTCAAGACAGAAAAAGGGAGAAAGAAGTCACAATTGAGAAATTTACAATTAAGGAAATACGTGAATAAATTTAAAAATGCTACACGTAAATGTAGCGGAACGTAAAATTAAATAAAGTTTTATGGAATGGTTTGTGTTTATGTGCTTCTTCCTGCTACGATAATAATAATAATAATAATAATAATAATAATAATAATAATAATAATAATAATCCTGCTACGATAATAATAATAATAATAATAATAATAATAATAATAATAATAATAATAATAATAATAATAATAAGCAGAAGAAGAAGAAGAAGAAGAAGAAGAAGAAGAAGAAGAAGAAGAAGAAGAAGGACGCTCAAGGATCACAAACATCTATCATGAATAAAACAGGCCACTCTTACCAAAAAGGTCATTCATTCAGTTTCATTTATCTCTCGACGTTCACCTTTGGCAAAAATTTCTTAAAAATCAAGGAATAACTTTTTGCGTAACTCAGCCAAACCTGTTCGTCTGATGTAACGATAACAACAAAATGGTAAAGATAATAATAATTTAAATAACTGATTGTTCGTAGCCAGAAATAGACTATTGTCAAGATTATTAAAAAACCTTCGTATTCTATATTTATTTTTTTTTTATAATCCCGTTGCTGAAATTCTTTCTTAGTTGTGAAGGACAAGTTCTACTTTTAAATTTCATGCCTAACTGGGCATTCCTCAAGGCTGGAAATTGCGTCTAACACCATTTTTTTTTCCATGCCTCTCCTTGAGGCATCGTTGTTTATAGCTTCCTTGTTGCTTTTATTTTCTCATTTTACTACTCCTAAGAAGTCCTTCAGAAGCTCGCCTACAATGGTCAGCATATCTGCAAGTCTTTATGAAGTTATCAATACATTCCAAATGGATGAAAAAACCTTGACGCACTTTACATCCTAGCCTTAAGTAAAGAAGGTAATTTATTCGTCGTCGTCTAACCTGAATATCTCTCTCTCTCTCTCTCTCTCTCTCTCTCTCTCTCTCTCTCTCTCTCTCTCTCTCTCAGCACTACTTTTCACTAATTCTTCGATGCATATACTCAGACTTTATCACTATATTACAAAAGTACAGAAATTCCCAAGTGCATGATATATATATATATATATATATATATATATATATATATATATATATATATATATATATATATATATATATATATATATATATATATATATATATATATATATATATATATATATACAGTATATGCTGTATATGTATATACTTATATATGTATATATATATATATATATATATATATATATATATATATATATATATATATATATATATATATATATATATACATACTGTACACATATATATGTATATATACACACACTAGGTAGCCAGATGTGTTCAAAGACTGTGAGTATCTTTGAGCTTCTATGGGCTATATATAGGGATTACTGAAGCATCACTCCTCTATAGAAGTGAAGTGCAGATGCTAAATGTAGATTAAAGAAAATGGAAGCTAGAACAGGAGTGGTGCAACGGGTCCCGTAGGCGAAAGGATGGATCAGAACATTTTAAGATGGTTTGGCCATGTAGAGGAAACGAGGGATGACATGTTGGTGTAAAAAAGTATACAATTCAGAAGCACTGGAAGGATGAAGGAGATGTAGACCAAGATGTACAACTGATGTATTGGAAAAGTGGAGCGTCAAACATCCTGGAAGCAAGAAAATGAGGATAAAGATGAGTGGCGTAGAGTTTGTCTCTCGGGGGCGGGGGTGGGGGGAAGGGTGGCCGGGATGTTCGACACTGCCGAGGAGTCTCCTGTATAAATGGACGAAGCGAACAGTGTTGTGGGAGTTTTCTGCTTGAGGGTAATCAACGGCTCAGCGTTTTAAGCGTTTATATACAAGTGATCATTATCTTTCTTTCTTTTCCTCGAGAGCCAGCCATTGTTAAGGGGAAATAGCTTAATGATTATGCATGTATATATATATATGTACATATACACACACACACACACACATATATATATATATATATATATATATATATATATATATATATATATATATATAAACAGATAAACAGATAGATATATAGATAATGTATAACTGTATATATGTGAGCATTTGGCATTTCCTTGTTATTTTAATTAACAAGTCTCTCTCTCTCTCTCTCTCTCTCTCTCTCTCTCTCTCTCTCTGTTGGTGTTGTTTTGACACCTTAGCCTCAATGAAGCGCGTCGTGCTAAGAAGGAAATTTAATTACTTGCAAGACTGATTTCATTCAGGGTGATCTCAGCCGCTCCCTTCTGGCGAGGCATTACAGTCACCTACTAAATGGCTTTGTTCTTTGTTTCGCATTCTTCATTTCAGCTTCTGAATTTCAGTCAATGGAAATACTAGTTGCTTTTCTTCTATTAGTTATTGTTTTAAAAGCATGTCGGTAGTTATTTCTCAATGTACATTTTGCAATCCTTTTTAGCAACAACTTTATCGCAACTGACTCGGAAACATTTTCCAAATTCATTTCCAACTTCGCTATATTGTTTCAAACTTCTCCTCCTTGAGCTCTGTCACTGTTCATCGGGAGTAAGTGATAACAAATTGCCTTATTTCTGATCGTATAATCTCTCAAAAGAAGCAGCATAAATGAAAATCATGGAACAAATGCTTATCTTTAATAACTGTGAATTCACAGGGATGAAACTATAGGCACAACCCTTCGACACTTGGAAGCGGGCGATTATTTTCTTTGTCCCTGAAATAAATCCATTATTTTGCTCCAGTTAATGACCCACTGGAGCAGGTAATCAGGTTTTCTACATTCTGCGCGAAACGAGTTTTTCGTAACGCCGTTATGACACTCCTTTTGATACACTTACAAGATTTCAAAAGAAACAAGTTCGTAAGGGGGTCTCACAATATCATAATCATTTTTCTCAGAGACTTTCAGTAACCAAAACTCTCCCTTTCAGCATCGCTGTTGTCACATCTTCAATTAGTTAAGAAATGGCTGCCAGCTGTTTATCACATTTTTATATCTGCTTGACAGGGTTAAAGACTAATGACACCTTGTGTAGAAGAATGTAAAGACCAAAAGGCGTAATACCTTCAAAGTCCCTCACATGAAAAGTTACTTTACAACGCTGTATATTTAATTCGTACAGACATTGATAAAGACATATTCAGTCATTGCAATATCCCCTGTTTATTTATTTTATCATGGCTATACACATATCACCTCTTCTTATCTATTGATTGGTGGTTGTATGCAAACAATTTGATTAACGTGCCTATTAGATTTTATCTATTGATAGGTGGTTATAAGCAAATAAATTTAAATAATATGACAACAAATGTATTGATACAGATTTGTTTATTTATAAAGACTAAGTGACTTCTTAAATATTATTCTTATTTTAATTGATAATGGAAATAAAATGCATCATAATATTGGGCACTCTTTGTATATATGTATGTAGCTCCCTCTACACTTCTTAATAAATTATTAATCTCTCTCTCTCTCTCTCTCTCTCTCTCTCTCTCTCTCTCTCTCTCTCTCTCTCTCATTTTTCTATGGTTCTTGGGCTTACATTGAACTCTCTTCCTATAGTGATCTGATGACTTATCCCTTTTTTGGAAAAGCATCATGATATATTTATCAGTGTATCGGAAACTTAAGAGTGTACTGCTCTTTCCTAAGACTTCCGATCTGGCCAACCTGACTTGCATTTTCCTCTTTCTACATCTAATAAGGGACTAATTGGATTTTTTTTTTTTAATCAGAATCTGAATTTTGTCTGTTATAAATTAACAACCTTCTTTGTCTTTTACATTCGATGTAATCTTCAACTGGCACACAACGGAATTCTTCACCTTTGCACTGATGTTAATAAACTAGTTTTTGACTATTACTTTTACATTCAACTTTTGCAAAGTTCGAAATTTTGTTTAAGTGTTTGTTTCTTAACTTTGTACTATAACACCCAAAATATAACCTTAAACATTTCTTGCCTGTCATGAAAAAGTTTTCTTATTAAGCCTTAAAAGGTTAGAACTGAATTGAATTGAATTGAATTGAATATAGAACTGAGGCCAAAGGCCAAGCACTGGGACCTATGAGGTCATTCAGTGCTGAAACGGAAATTGACAGTAAAAGGTTTGAAAGGTGTAACAGGAGAACAACCTCGCAGTTGCACTATGAATCAATTGTTAGGAGAGGGTGGAAAGTAAGATGGAAGAGAGAATATAAAAGGAGGTACAGTAAAAGTAACGAAAGGATTGCATCTAGGAGCCGAGGGCACGCTGCAAAAAACCTTAAGTAATGCCTACAGTACACCGCATGAAGTGCACTGATGGCACTAACCCCCACCCCCTACGGGGTTTAAAAGGTTAGAGTAATCAACACTGGTAAGTGAAACTATGTAAAATATCACAAAATTCTGCGTTAATGGAATGAATATACTCTTCTGTAATTATCTGAATGTACAGAAGTTAATGGAAATTTTTAAATTAGTAGCAACTGCATCAAATAAATATCTAGTAAGCTTAGGTGGCTGGAGAAAAGTATGGAAGATTATAACTGATGGATTAACAAAACTAAATTTAAGTAAACCATCATTTCAGCTTTTGAAGATATCCAAGTTTACAGTCATTCTGTTTTAGTTACTTTGCATAAAATAATTTACTTCCTAAGAATAATACCGGTACATCAACAGTACAATCTAAAATATTAGCTAGGTAAAATCTGATTCACAGACTAGCATCAAAGACGACTGAGACGAAGGAAGGTGGCTCTTACACAAGACTTAATAACAGTAAGATTATTACTTCCTTGTGTCGAGCCAACTTAATCAGACTCCGTAATTCATCGAGCAGCATCTAAGAAACCGGTTATTCGCTTTTCATCTCAGCATTAAGGAGACTATGCATAGATTAGCCAGGATCAAAGGGTCTTGCCATTCTTTCATTCTGAATCCGACGAATAAGATGTTATGGTACCATCCCTGAATAGCTCAGGTACTTTTATAAATGAAATGTGAACTAACTCGCAAAAGGACGAAAAGATGTAAATGTATTTCAGTAATTTATAAATATATTGGGAAGAAGAAAAAAAATCTAGAAGAACAGTCTGTGTCCTTCAGACAATAAAGGAAAAGATACAAATGACATCACTGTTGTTGAACGTCTTAAAAAATACTGATTCTTTTACGTTGCCTTCGTGGTATGTGCGTCGTTTTAATATTCTAGAAAAGACCTGTGTGGATGTAAAGGATAAATAAATTTTGTGACTATCAGGAAGATATCCTTAATTTTTCAATATAAGTGAGCATAAAAAAAATTGAAAAAGGAAGTAAGTGTTCACTTATGAGTGAATTTCCAGTTTATGAGAGAGAGAGAGAGAGAGAGAGAGAGAGAGAGAGAGAGAGAGAGAGAGAGAGAGTTTAATGATTTTGAAGACATATACATTCGCTAATTCTCACTCATTTTTAGAATGAAGTAGATTTTTTTTGCCTACTTTCATCAGAGAACAAAAATATTATAATTTCATGATTTCACTCATATCACACCGATTTTTGATCCCCTACAGAAATACCAAGAGGAAGGGCTTCACCTTTCAGCTATATCCCACCTTTAGCATCTGTGAATTCATGACATTTGTGGCCTTATTATAATGTCAAGTAGGCTCTCCAAAATCCAGCATCCTTCTCAAGTTATCGGCCAAATGCTCAAAAAAAAAAAAAAAGTAGTCCAGTTTTGTAAGTGGATGACGCAGCTTTTTGGAAGTTCATGTCCCAGTTACCAAACGTGTTGCTGAAAGTTGATAACCGATAAATAGGATAAGTTAGACAGAACTAAAGAGGGCTTTCTTGACTTGATGCTTCTTTGTGTGGGGCTAGAATGATTATGGAATAGGTACTACGCAGTAGTAATTTTTTTTTTTGAGACTCCTGTCTCACTATTACGTTTGACATGCGCACACATGCACATGCGAACACCTTCATTCACACGTAATAGGCGATCGTATATGTTCGATCTTTGATATATCATGTAATTTGCCGAAGTATGAAATGTCTCTGGCTACGGTATTTCCCAGAAAAGAGGTATATTTCATCCCAGACACGAAATCAGCTTGTTATGACGGGGTTTTGGATTTTGACAACATTTCAAGGGAAGTCACATTTTTTGTTCTTTTTAGATTGAACTCTCTAGAATGACATTTACTTTTTGTGAAACTCACTGGATTATTTGCTAACATATGATTGCGCTTTTACTGATGACCGTGTGGGCAATGATTAACTTCATAAAATTACTGAAAGGAGATCTTATCTTCAGAATGACTTTTCTCTCTTTTTTTATGTAAATGTGAAGTTCGTTTTGAAATATCTGGTATCGAAATGTTTTTCCAAGGTAAACCAAAAATTATCTTTAAAGACGGTTTTTCATTTCTATTTTTTTCTTTTACTTTTCTTAGGGTTTTCGAGCTGGATAATGGTGGTTTGCCCTTTTCTTGACCTCAGTATATGCATTCCCAATATTCCAGCTAATCTTGAAAAGATACAGAAATTAAAAATGTTAATCATTTTTACCGTTAAAAGCAAATTATCGCTCAGGGTGCAGCAACTCTACAGTAAAACGTCATAAACACACGTTGGCACCTCATCCCATACATGTCATAAACCGGTTGATAACAAGTCAACGACCATAAGTGGAGAACGAACCTTTCATCTGTGCTGGGTATTTGCATGAAGCACTAGTAAGGATTACAAATAGGTCGTTCCCTTATATGCAACATGTCTGTGATGGGTTTGCGATATGTTACTGACTTGTATTTATGACGTATTTTACTGTACCGGAGTGTGGACGCGCCCTTGGTGCTGTTACGGCTGTGAGTGCAAGAGATATCTCAGGTAACGAAAGTCTTATATAAGAGAAATATGTAAAAAAAAGAGAAAAAACTAGACGGCAGGGAAATGACGTAAGCCACTGATTTCATAATATTTCATCAAAGATCAAGTTCTTAAAACTGACCGTGCACACGCTATTTAAACTTGTCAGAAGAACCATATGGATAAAACAAGACAAAGTCTAACATATATGGTAGCGTAGCCTACACTATAAAATATACTCTTTACATTCACGGTATAGTAATTATTAATATCAGCTAATTCTGGAGGTTCATACAAAGTGACTTATGATAATTCGATACAAAGAGAAATTGAATAACAAACAAGAATTAGCTTAGCCTACACTATGGTATATTGTATACAAGTAGATTAATAAATCTCGAGTTTCTAGAGCTTTTTGTCTTTTCCATTAATGTATGCATATCCTCAAAAATGCTGTCAGAATCTCGCTCATAGCAAAGAGCCTCTAGACTTGTGTTACTGGATAAAACAAGAAGGACTAATACAGTGGATCAATAAATCCCGAGTCTCTATAGCTTCTTTCTTTCCTTTTAAGATCTACTCATTCTCAACAATCCTTTCAACTTCTCGTTTATAGCAAAGAACCTTCAGACTTTTTATTTTAATGTCTTTTATGATACCAGATCCCTCAGTGTTAGTTTTGCACTATCACGACAAGAAAATTTAGGTCCACGCGCACTCACCGGAAAGAAAAGAAAAAAAAAGCAAGGTATAATTTAGATGCCCTAAAAGGGACTTGGAGGGCAACCTTTTTTTGAAGGACGTCGAAAAAGATATTTGATTATCGTGTGTTTTATAAATTCATCCAAGTTTAAGGAAGGTATCCCTTTAAACCTTGCAGAAACTATGCAATGTTTTCGCGCATTCATTAACGTCTAAGGAAAAAGCACTTCATTAAATAATAATAAAAAAAAAAGGGTTTTCCATACATTCGTCACAGATAAAAGATAATATGATACACATGAGAAAAATAAACTTCTCGTACATATCAATGAATGCTTCAAATTTGAAAACAAATCTTACTGGTAGCTGAATGAAAAAAATGTTTCCATAAACCAACTGAGCTTCTCTTATATTTTGGAGAATACTGCTTCTCTCTCTCTCTCTCTCTCTCTCTCTCTCTCTCTCTCTCTCTCTCTCTTTCAAAATAAAATAGTTTTGTACAATCGTAGCTCAAAAAATAGCATTTTTTTAAAGTGAAAATAAAAATGGCTTCCCTACATTCGACGATGCTGTCTTATGAAAAGAAAAATATACATAGCTGACACGGGTTAGTCGAACGACGGCAGAGCCTCTCATTTTCTTGATAGGCAATGACAAGTTTATAAAAGGAAACCAGTTCGAACCGTGGCCTTTCACCTTTGGCTTAATAGAACAATGAACTGATGAAAGTAGAATCGGTGGAAATTTCTACTTACATAGTTTCAACTTTTGCAAGATTCTTTTAAAAGACAATTGTTCTGCTGAGGCTGTCAGATGGGGAATATCCAAACGTGATTTAAGTAAACAAATTATGCAATAAAACTTTTAAGGAGGAAGTCGTATTAGTTTGTTTTTGATATTTGATTTGTTTGTAGCACACAGCGTACAACGAAGCTAAATAAAAAAAAAGGGTGGGGGCAGTGGGGGTGGTGTCTGGAGTGCAAAAACTAACTTTCTTATCATGAACAGTCGATTTGACGAAAAAAGTGAGTTGGCAATTGGAAGCATGCATGTAAAGATTACACACACACACACACACACGCACACACAGAGAGAGAGAGAGAGAGAGAGAGAGAGAGAGAGAGAGAGAGAGAGAGAGAGATTCGTTACAAACGAAAACATGGAATATTAAACGTATGTGTAGAATGGAAAAGTAGAACCAAACAAAAGACAGCCCATATTAGCAATGACGATAGAAACTGACAAACAATCACGTCCCATTTGGTAATTAGAGAAAAAGACGAATTAATAGCATTTGCATTTTTATTTTCTGTCTGTTACATACACATTTTCACGTTGTGGAACTAGTTTAAGTGTAAAACTGTGTAGATAACTGACAGAAAAAAAAAATCATTAATAGTCTTTTTCTCCTATTGACAGTACCAACAAAACAAAACAGCGCCCGTATGTGTAAGGATAAGGCGGAAACTCTCTGAAATTCCACGGGCAATTCATCAGAAGCATTGCTAGGAAACACTTGCCGCAAGGCGAACTTGTCTGGGTCTCCTGGCCGCGTCTGCCAAACAGAGCCTCCTTGGCAGGTCAGTATCCACTGACGGCCATTATGTAAGGGGGACCGCTTTCCGCATCAGGGTACGTCGGCAAAGTGCTGGCTGGCGCTGGGGAGAAAAAGGTAAAAACTGGGCGTTGGTCTAACTCGTTAGCCATGACGACGTAGAAAGGGAAATCACTCCAGGAATAGTTCAAAGTATCACATGTCACAGAGCGGGAGTTCACACGTGCGCGCGAGCGACCGCAAGCGTGCATAAACACAAACAAATACACATACATATGTATACATACATACATATACACACACACATATATATATATATATATGTGTGTGTGTGTGTGTGTGTGTGTGTGCGTGTGTGTGTCTGTGTGTGTCTGTGTTTTCTGACAGTTACCAACATGTTTATACAGATATAATTCAAATCCATCTATCTTCTTTACAATAAGGCCCTTGGTAGCTGTGGCTTTTTGTCTCCATTGTCTTATTCATTATCTCTACTGGCTACTCTCCCGATTCCTTCTTCATTGTAGCGAGTGAAAACTCTTACTTTGGTGTCTTTTCTAGACTGGAAGAGAATGTTCGAATTTGCTCATTTTTTGTTAGATAATTCCGGTTCTGAAAGCAGACTACAGATTTATTTTACATGTTCCATCCTTTAGGAAATTTAGACATTTGCTCAAACTGTAAGTCTAACCGTTCTGTCATAAATTCTCACACAAGTGGGACAGATGTTTTAATGTTTGTTCATTTTTTGCTTTGTCTCCCTGCCTATCCACAAAATAGCTAAAAAAAAAAATATTCATTGATTTAAATTATTTGTTCTTGGAGTGGGTGACTTACAGTCCAAGAAAAGATCAACTTGATTTCAATATGGACCCGGAAGATCTAAAGTACTTTTCTGTTTTGGTAGAGGAATACTTTGAACTTTTTCTTCTTTCTAATAATATGCTAAAATTGTCTATACTCTCTTTTCATATCTTTAAACCTCCTGCTTATTCCCTTCTTTATTTTCTGTGCTAAGCTCAGAGTGAGTTCCACTCTGAACTTTCGTTGACAATGATTATGAAAATTTAATCTATAAGCGTTCCATTTATACCCAGATATGAAAGCAAATTTGTGTTATTCCCAGACTCCGGAATATCTGAAGAGATCTAGGTTTTGTCACAGCCTATTTCACTAGCTTGTTGGTTGCACTTTTATGTACATTCTACAGTTAAAGCTCTCTCTTCACCAGATCACTAGTGTGACTAAGACTGGTCGATTGATCTCTGGTTACTCAGACTAAAGATGAAACATACAAGTCCTACACGAAAATTCGTTCTGGTGCGACCTTTGTTTCTTTTACTTATTTGTAGATGACCATTCCACTTTTGATCCTGCCATTCAATCCATCACAAACTCCTTTCCTAATATTTCAATTTGCAAACCATATCAGTTTGTTGAATTTCATTGGGCAAAAAAAAAAAAATCTATAAGCCTGATTGCATTTGCCTTGATTTATCAAATATTTTTAATAATAATTTACAATAATAATTTAGAGATAGTTTACTTTACATCCTTTAAACGTTATCCTTTTTGAAGTACCTATTTGCAATGTGAGCCTTTCCTTTGATAATTAGTATGGACAGCTCAACTGGCAATCTCGTTTAAACTTAAGCACATCTGGTTATCTATGGTACCCAGTGGGGACGTCTTTCTGGTTTGGCTTCACTTTATATTGTAGACTCGCTTCCTGTGTCCTATCATACTGGTCTACCTCTAGAGTAGTAGGCAGTATCATACCTTGCCCTCTTCCTGTTACTGCTGGTGTATAAAAAATGTCTGTTCTCAGTCCCCGTTTGCACTACCCGTGCATAAGTCAGTTCGGTGTTGATGACCTTTGTTGTTGTGACATTAGGTCGATAAAAAGCAATCAGTCAACCAATCAATGCTGGTTGTTTTGACCTTCTCCTCGCTCTTCAGAACCAAGTTCACAGTTTCCTTAATCCTTTTTGACACTTTGAACGAGAACTCGTAATTTAATGATTTGTTTGTTTCAAAATTTCATATCAATATCCTTCCAATAGTTTTCCAGGACTCTTTCTACCTTTGGAATTGGCTTTCAAATTTCGGAAACTGAACCCTATTGCTCTACCAGTATGGTGAATATACAAGTAAATAAAAGATGTTTTGGAAGGATCACAACGTGGCTAAGTTTTTTTTCTTGTGAAACTGGGTATGCTTTTCAGGTGCATGATATCCGAGGACTTTCTCTGTGAACAAATTCTTCAAAAAGTGGGATTCATTTTTTCTTGTATGGTGTATTATTTTTCATTACTGGAGAATCCTCTCGAGGTACGTTACCAGTATATCACTCAGTACTGATATATAACACAGACACTTCAACTCTTACAAGGCCTTGGGTCTGAGTTTGGTCTATAGGCCTACAGACATTGCTTTATAGAGTGCCTTGATAGGCTGTGGCTTCCACATTCACGTTTCTATTGCGTTTCTATTGCTCATGTTACGCTTTTTAAACCCACAGTTATATTGTGAAATTGCTGACTCGAGGATCAACTAGCGTTCTTTCTTTCTTTCTTTCTTCGGCTGAAAACCTTTATGGATAAAGCCAGAAGGCTATAAACCCAAGGTGGCTCCAAAGAGATATCAGCCTACAGATAGAGGCAAGTTATAGTAAATGGTAATAGATAAATATGAGGGAATACAAAATAAACACGAAACACCTGAATTCAGGGGACATCAGGAGAAATCAAGAATGAATGTTTTCCTTGCTTAAACAGTTGGAGATCAGAAGATTCCACAACTGCACTAAGCAAACTGTTCCACATTTCAGTTGTGTCCAAGATAAAGCTTCTAGCAAACTGAGTAGTATTAAATCTGATACTGGGAAACTATGTACCGTTTGTGGCAACAGCCTGCCTGTTGTTGAGAGCAAAAACAGCTAGGTCAGGTAAAGAAGAAAGCAGCAGATGCTGGTCGCTGTAGTACATTTTATGCAAACCACATAATGAACTCACTTTACATTGAGAGCTGGCAAAATAAAAGTGTCTGATTAAATAACTCTATCCAAGAGTTTGAGATAAGAGTCAGCACCGGAAGACCACACCGGAAACCAGGACTCCAAACAAAGAAGAAAAAAATAGTTAAAACAAGAATATAATAGCTTCATCCCGAAACATTCAAACACATTTTTGCAAGATACCAACATTTTGAGAAACAGAGGAAGCCATATTACGCCCATTTCTTATCAAAAGTTACACCTAAAATCTCATGAGAATCACTGACATTTAAAACCGTACAATTTAAATGTTAATCAGGATGCAATGGGAAAAGTGTTCTGGATAGGCTAACTATTAAACTTCGAGTTTTAGAAGGGTTAAGCTTCCACTCTTGAATACGTGCCAGATCTCTATTCAAGGATTCCGGAATTTAAGGCACGGAGAAGAAACAACTGCCAGAAGAGTAGCATCATCAATATTTGCAAATAGTTTGTTCTCCAGACCTTGCCAACTAACTTCAGGAACACCTGAAGCAACATTACCAAAGCTACTGTGCTGGCCATCAACACAGACGTATAGAGTTCTGCTTATTAAAAATATAAATCCTAATTCCCCTTTTGTGTAAGTTATTCTCAAGGCATGGTGAATTCGACATTAAACCATATTTTTGGCTTAATATTTTTGATATTGAAAAAGTCACATATAAATGTGACAAAAATTCATAATTGAGCAAGTGTTACAAACTTATCAATCAGTTATAATAGGGGCAGTGGGTTGATATTGAGTCTAAGTACAGTATCTGAATTTGTCAGGAATATGTACAGCAGCGTCAGTAACAACTTATATCTCTTGATACTCAGGTGGATAAAGTCACTGTCTATCACTGTTACTATTCTAAGCCACGGCTGTAATCCTCGCTTGAACCGAGGTTCTAATCAGTAATAATTCCTCTTAGGGGTAATTCATAACCAAGGCCTAGTAAATTCGATATTTACTGATATTTGTTACTTGATATTTGTAAAAAAAAAAAAATCACGTGCCTATAACTGATCAGTCACTATCTAATTTTTCTAAACCATGCCAGTTGTGATCCCCGAGGGTAGGTTATTCCTAAGATATAGCGAATTCGATATTAAATGATAGGCCTATTTCTGGCTTAATTATTTGTGAATATAAAAAATGATCAGCTTTAAGTTTATTTCCTTTTGTAGTCGTAATGGATGTGTTGAGTTAGAGGAAATATGCTATGAGATCTGCTGTTTGCAGATGACCTGGGTTGAACAGCAGAAACAGAAGAAAATTTGCAAGTGAGTTACGGGGCTTAGCAGGAGTGCCTGGAGAGAGGACCCAAAGCCAATCCTGCAGAAAAAAAGAAGTAATGTTAAGCAAGAGAGAGGGAAGAGAGGAACTACGTGTAAGGTCAAGGACTGGCAAGGGCTTAATGCAAACAAATAATTTCAAGTACTTGGGTTCTGTCATAAGCAAAGAGGGTGGATGTGAGATGGAGGTGCGGCAGAGATTGAAAGCAGCTTAGGCTAAATGGAGACAGGTTTCAGGCGTGATCCTTGACAAGACGAATCCCTTGAGACTTAGGATTAACGTCCAAAAAACAGTGATCAGACCAGTGCTGCTGTATGTGGCAGAAATGTGAACAATGTGCAGAACAGAGGAGGGAGCCCTGGAAAGGACAGAAAGGAGAGTGTCAAGATGGATCCTTAGATTGTCATCGCTGGAAAGAATTTAAAGTAGACAAATAAGAAAAAAAGAGGGTGGTGGGGGGGGGGCGGCGTTTGTAAAATAACAATAAAGCCAGAAAAAGTGTGATGAAGTATGCGGTTCTCAAGGATGAGGATGATCTGGTTCAGAAAGTATATGATATGGCTGTGGAAGGTAGAAGCAGCGGAGGTTGGCAGAGAATTTTGTCACGTGACATTGTAGAAAGAGAGATGAAACCGCCGGCGTAGAACACGCAGATGCCTACGATAGAATTCTTGGAGAAGGAAGGACTCGAGCGGCCGACCACTTTGGAAGATAGGATTAAGGTCGCACGATACAGAAGATCTGTGAATGTAAAAAGATATGACACATGTATAAGTGACAAATATTCATTATTAGACATGGGTTACAAACTTGCCAATCAGCTATCATGCTGGGGATGGGATGATATTGATTCTAATCACAAAACTTGAATTTGACTGGAATATGTATAGGAGAGTCAATATCAACACATTTCTTGAGGGCTGTTTGTCACAGTCATTTGCTGTCAGTGTCTCTAAATCAGACCATAGTTCGAATTCTGGCTATCGCAGAAGCATCTATTAATTACAGTTCCACTCTGGTATACGTTATTCCCACTGTAGAGTGAACCAGACATTAAACGATATTTGTGGTTTAATCTTTTGAATATAAAAAAAGTCATGCGCGTACGTAAGCGGCAAAAATTCGCAGTATGCCGACTTTTAGAAATTTACCAATCAACTATCAATGAGATGGGTTGATATTGATTATAAGTAAAGGACTAGAATTAGACAGGAATATGTACAGCAGGGTCAATATCAAATTATATCTCTCGTGATGACCTAGTGGTCAAAGTCACTGTTGTTGTTTCTAAACCAGACTACGGGTATTATCCGGAAGAGAGCACAAGCATTTCTCAGTTATAATTCCATTTGGGTGTAAGTTATTCCCAACGTTTAGTGAATTCCATATCAAACAACATTCATAGCCACATATTTGTAAATAAAAGTCACGAATATAAAAACTACTGAGAATATATATATATATATATATATATATATATATATATATATATATATATATATATATATATATATATATATATATATATATATATATATATATATATATATATATATATATATATATATATATATATATATATATATATATATATATATGTATGTATACCCATACGCACACACATACACATACACACACACACACACACACACATATATATATATATATATATATATATATATATATATATATATATATATATATTATCGTTTAACAAAATATTAACTACCCATTAACATCGCCTTTTTTCAGTCGTCACGCTTAGAATAAATGTATTGTTTCTGTTATCTTTCTCAATCTTTGATTAGTAGTGATTTTTTTTACTTAGTATCCAAGAGTTAGTGTAGACAAACGATTTCTTTTATTTTCCCTTTGGAAATGATTCTTTAATTTAGGTAAAAGATTCTATATTTGGTCTTGCTGGACAATTTTGCGGTAAATGATTACAAGATTATTGCACTTAAATATTTTATGTTTAATTGTTTTAGCATCAGAAATTATTCATATACAATTCTACTAATCTATAATATTGAGGCAAATTAACAGTTATATTAAACGACATGAGGAAATATATCTTCGGAAGACTTCTAATCTTCATATTACATTGGTGATTATATATATATATATATATATATATATATATATATATATTATATATATGAATATGCACACACACAAACACAGTAAACCTAAGAAGAGGACAAGAAGATGAAAAATTAAAATATTAAAATACTGTAAAGTATGTAAGAGAAAGACATCAATTTGGAATAAATTTGATATGGGGGGACTGTTGAATTTGCAGAGTAGAAAATATCTGAAATGATGTGAAACAATGTGTCAAAGGTGCAGATGAAGCATCAAGACAAACAATTGGTTATGGAGTGTTCTAGAGGCTAGAAGTGGTGGTGGTGGACAAAAAGGGTAAAAGTCTTCGCTTTCAAGGATTGGAAGGCCATACATGTGAAGATTCCTAGGAAAGATATAAAGGAGAGGAAAGAAAAAATAAGAAAAAGATGCTGAGCTTAGCTACTGGAAAAGCTACGGAGGAGCTGAATAGAGGGTAATGATAAAGGAAAATGAAAAGAATATCTAAAGAACGCGAAACTCAAGTAAAAAGCAAAGGGAAGATCTGGGTCAGTCAAGCGTCATCAAAAATAAAGAAGGAAATCTCTAGCAAAAAGGATAATGACTTACAAAGATGGTCAGATACCTATAAGCATCACAGTAAATGAAGGAGGGGATTTGGGAGAGATGGGAAGGGTAGAGTTGCTGGTGATGGAGATGCAATCTATAGAGTTATAGAAGGCTATAAGTAAAGTGAAGAATGGAGACATACCAAGACCGTTAGAGGGGGAAATTGAAATGTTGAATGCACTTGGTGCAGAGGGGGAAGAACGGATGATGGAACTGTTAAGGGCAAATTGGAAGGAGAAAGTACTGCTAAATAACTGGAAAGAAAGTCGGAAGGTAAATATGCATAGATATAAGGGCTATAATATGGAGAGTGGTAATTATGGAGGAATCTAGATTATTAACAATGGTGAAGATTGGTGGACAGTAGTAGGGTTTCATTAGAAAGGAGAAGCATAGTTGATGTTGTCTTTATACAGTGCAATGAAGAGATTGTTGTCTACAAGAAAGTTCTACTGTGCAGTTATAAACCAGGCAAGCTGGTTCAGTTGGCTGGAATGATTTATAACACCCATTTGAAATTAGAGTTGGATTACTTCAAGGACCGGCATTTAACCAATTTCTGTTTGTGCTGGTTATAGATGCAGTGAGTGAAGGGGTTAGGTATCAGAATCTGTGGGAATTATTATATGCAGATGATATGGTGGCTATGATAGACAATGAAAGAGCATTGCAAAGAAGGGTAAAGAGTGGCAGAAATCTCTTGCATAAGGTATGGTGTTCAGCAAGCAGGGAAGGGATAGATTATTTATACAATTTAGAAGAAGCCTATTTTCCAAAAGGTAGAAAATTTCAAGTAATTAGGATCTACTTTAAGCCATGAGGTAGGGTGGGAAGGTGAGACTGTCAGCAGGATAAAAGAAGCTTGGGAAAACAGGAGGGAGGTGGCAGGGGTAGAGAGTGACAGAATATTTCCAGATAAACTAAAAAGAAAAAATCTATTGTATCGTAATCAAATCAGAGATGATTTATGGTTCAGAAATATAGGCATCATACAAGGAGGAGGAGCACTATCCGGAGTGAACAGAAATGAGGATGCTAGGGTGGATTTTAGGGATCTTACAGCATGACAGGCTGGAAAATAAAGACATCAAAAGTGCCAAAGTGGTAGACATTACTGATTTGACAAACAGAGTAGAAATTGAGACAGTTTATGTATGTGGTAAGGATGAGTGAAGAGGGTTTAGGTGGAGCCTGTCAAGGGTCAAAGGTCAAGATGAAACCAAAGGATCAGATGAAGTGATAAAATGAGTAATTATTTGGAGAAGAAGGGTTTATCAGAGCTTGATGCTTTCAATAGAAATAACTGGAGAAGATGCTTTAAGGCACCCGACCCCTAACCTCTGGGATTGTAGAGAGTATGAAGATTTTATATGTATACATATGTATGTGTATATACACACACACACACTATATATATATATATATATATATATATATATATATATATATATATATATATATGTGTGTGTGTGTGTGTGTGTGTGTGTGTGTGTGTGTGTGTGTGTGTGTATGTGTGTGTGTATATACGAGTATATCACATATTACCACAGGTGAAAAATAAGAAACGGGGTGTAGGTCCTGACAGGTTTCGATTTTATTTCCAAGCCATTGACGAAGGACTGATACAGAGTATGAGAAGTCACAAATATGTATACTACAAGAACAGCACTGATGAACATACACAACTGTTAGAGATTACATATCTCCCCTCAGGCCGGTGTCGAGGTAGGAGTAGCCTTCAAAACTCATTTGGCTAAAGATCACAATATACTCTCAGGGGACAATGCTGATAAACAAACCATACGCGACCTCAGATCCACACCTGACAGGTGTCAGGGAGGCGGAGTTTGGAAACTCATTAGCACTACTACCCCTGTACTGTGTTTACAAATATGATAATCCTATTTTAAATATGATAATCCTATTTTCATACATCTCTACTGCCAACCTTAAAATTTAAACAATTTACAATGCAGGCAAGAAATTGAGATATCCTGATAGTGTATTAAACAGTGCATTTGAAGCGACAAAAAAGACTATGTATCAAAACCAAAAAGAACCTTACAACACAAAAAATTTGCTTGTTCTGCCTTATAATAATAATATGAAAGATATCCCTCATCTTCTTAAGAATTTTGGTGTTAATGTCGCATTTAAGAACAATAAAACAATGAAAAGTGTCTTTATCAAGAACTCCCCTGACAATACTAAAGGGTGTGTATATAAAATTCTGTGTAAGTCTTGTGACAACTTTTATATTGGCCAAACCGGGAAAGCACTGGAAAAAAGAATTGAACAGCATAAGAAATGTGTGATATATGCACAGGGGAACAGTGGTATATTTGTACATGTTAGTGAGCACAATCATGCTATCAACTAGGAAAGGGCAAAAAGGATTGTATATTTTAATAATGCACTGGAAAGGAATATCATTGAATTTAGCTTTATAAAAGAAAGTTACTACCATAATATGAATATCAGTCAAGGGATGTATAAACTTGATCCTTTATTATAAAAAATTTGTAAATTGTTTAAATTTTAAGGTAGGCAGTAGAGATGTATGAAAATAGGATTATCATAATATTTGTAAACACAGTACAGGGGTAGTAGTGTTAATGAGCTTCCAAACTCCGCCTCCCTGACACCTGTCAGGTGTGGATCTGAGGTCGCGTATGGTTTGTTTATCAGCATTGTCCCCTGAGAGTATATTGTGATCTTTAGCCAAATGAGTTTTGAAGGCCACTCCTACCTCGACACCGGCCTGAGGGGGGGGATATGTAGTCTCTAACGGTTGTGTATGTTCGTCAGTACTGTTTTTGTAGTATATATATTTGTGACTTCTCATACTCTGTATCAGTCCTTCGTCAATGGCTTGGAAATAAAGTCGAAACCTGTCAGGACCTACACCCCGTTTCTTATTTTTCACTTATGGTAACGTTTGATAAATGAATCGTGTACAAAAGTGATAATAATCATATATATATATATATATATATATATATATATATATATATATATATATATATATATATATATATATATATATATATATATATATATTCTTTTGGAAGTTTTCGTGGTTATGGTTAGTTATAAAGAATTATGCAGATAGAATTTTAATGTTTCAAGTACGTCTAACAAATCTAGGACTATACCAAAATCATCGTAAATCAATAACTGAGATATTATGAAAGAGATAGTTTTATCTTTAAATATTTGAAACACAGACGAAGGTACGTTAAAATCAAGCTTTTTTTTTTTGGCTAGGATCACTGTCATAACCAACCAGTGTATTTTTGCAGTAGGTTAAGATAGTTCTTGAAAGAACCATTTCCATAATCTGTCTAAGGTTAAAGGAAATCTACGAGGGAAAGCCCCGACCTAGTAGAACGTGTCATACTAGGTTGCTTTAGGTTAGAATGGGATGTGTTTATGTAATTAGTAATTACACATAAACTATATATTTTTCAGCCGCACGTCTTTCACTCTGTGATTATTTTAACTTTGCGGCTGGTGATATTCTTTTTAGTTTTGGTTTGGTTTGTATGTTAAGCCATGATTTATCTGATGATTTTGGATGTGGTTGTTGCTGTTTCAACTTTCTTTTCTGTCATTCTGCATCAGTACACACAAAAATCAATATATTTTTCATGGTGATAGTACTGAGAGGGGTAAGTCTATCCTAATTTTTATTGTTCTTCAGGGATAAGGCTTGTTAGCGGAATTTTTTTTTTTTTCCCAGAGTCATGGCAGACCCGGTTTCAGAAAGAAGGTTAAAGGAGTCAGAAAATTGCACATTCCAGTAAAGAATGATTACAGCAGAATGATCCTCCCTATTCACCCTCGATTTCTTTCCTTCACTTATCGAAGAGCGTGACATACGCAATGATGATGAAAAAGTACAGATAGCTCACAATAAAGAAGCTCTCAAGAGTAATTCCCAAAATAATATCTGTCTCATTTCGAATTAAGAGATGGGTAAATTTTCAGGCTGGCTGTCTTGATTCAACTCCGTTAAGAGGAATTATGAGAGTATAACCTCCTTGGAAATGTGATCAATACTTCACACAATGTTGTGGAAGTCCCATATAACTGTGAAGGAGCTGTCCGCAGGGAAAGTCTATACGCTACTTAGATAGCACTTACACCATCTCAGAAGTCAGACTTACTGTAGCCATTCCAATAATGTGATGCTTCTGAGACACTCTACAGATAACTTTTGTGCATGAACTAATGATAGTTCCGTGGGGTTTAATCATCAATTCTCATACGAAATATAGTAAGGAAATAATGGGGAACAGGATTTGAAGCACTGAAATGGAAGCATTGAAACTAACGAAGGACTGAAATTATCATGCTTCGCTTAAAGAGATATCCAGATAAGCTTGTTAGCATCACACAGTGTTAAATAAGATTGAAAGTAAAGTACTGTATATAGCTGAGAGGGAAAGACGGTCTGTTAGAGGAGTGTAAAATCATCTGTATATGAAAAGGTGAGATGAAGGTCTTTGGTGAAAAATAATGAAGCGTGGGGGTGAGACAACAGATCCATAAAGGAAACCGTTCAATATAGGGAAAGCGGAAGCCGCAATACCATCATTTATAAAAGAATTGTGTTCACCTGATAAGAAACAGTGAGGTCAAAGTAGGAACTTCACTAATAAGGTTTCATGCTGAACCATATAAAATACCATCGAGATAGCTTTTCCAAAGTTCCCGAGCGAGACAGCATGACGAGTAGTTTGCAAGATACATTAGATATCTGATTTATCATACCAACATAATTCCTAAATTTAATCAGAGATGGTGTTAAGAGATACTTAATACAATAGAAGTACCTATAATGGAGGTATTAAAAGAGAATTTAATAAGATGGATAAGAGCAGATACCCTTCAGGGTAAACGGCTCTAAGTACTGGAGAAACCAAGGGAAGAAGCCATGAAACCCATAAGAATCTCAGATAACTAGTTCTAAAGATGAACTCAGAATCTAATGAGGAGCCAAGTCAAATAACTTTCGCAGAAAGAGAGAGCTCTGGCACTGTTAGGTTGTATGGGAAAGGAAAAACAGATTTGCAGGTGTAGGAGATAGTTGTGAATAAAGATGAGACATCTACTAGAATGAGATGTGGCAATACAAGTACATGGGCTCTCTACAAAAGATTTTTTATGTCGTATGAACTTTACTTTTACAGTTATTTCATGAAACTCTGAAAGCAACAAAAATGGAAGTAAAAGAGACCATAAAAGTTCAATACAACCTCTCTCTAGGATGGAGAATGGTAAAATAAGAAGGGATACACTCCCTATCCATTCAAAAACCCTTGAACCAAATGAGTCGTCACAAGGCTAGATCCTCGGAAACAGATGTACAAATCCCTTCTAAGGTTAATCAAGAGTAAAAGTGCATGTCATCATACGCAGCTGTTTCAAACTACCAATGGTGGGTCGCATAGGGAAAAGGTTCAGAAGGTATGAATGAAGAGGAAAAGGTAATCAGCTTTTGACCAAAGGAGCAAAAAAAGGAACAAAATGCAGTAAGGGGCAATTTTCCAGATAGGAGGTATCTAATTGCATGTTAGTCGGGAAATCGTGGATTGGAAATTTCGAGAGCTTTTCAATATTAGGGTTAATTCTGGGGGCGTTTGTCATCTCAGTGCTGTACTACACCGAAGTCCAAACACAGAGAATATATTAAGGTGAGTATAGATATTGCAGTAACTAATGATAGGAGTGAATGATTCAAAGTAAGAGGAAATAAGAGCTGAAGGACAGTAACAAAACAAAAAAGATACTGGTTATTTTCGAGAAAATTTTGAATGGCATTGGGAAATTCAGAATTCCTAAATTCTGCAAAAGATGTTCTTGTGTTTCCATAGGTGCACACTTCATCTTTATAGATAAACATAGAGAGGAAATGAAAGCGGTCACTACAAAAAGAAAATCATCGTCTGATAGTAGGGTTACAGGGAAAATATTTAGAAAGAAAACGACCGGTAGGATAGCGTATTAACGCAAGGTAAGGAGAAAGACGTACAGTTTTTCATTTGATGGTATTTCATGATTTAAATCAAAACTGCAGGTTGATGTGTATGCCCTCAGTTCATCAGAGGAACTAAGAACCCGGGGATTCATTGCACCCAACTTTGCCAGGGACTTGGTGCCATTTTTTGTATAACACTCAAGTATATTATACTTAGAATTAATGCAGGGAAATTAATGCAGGCTTCAGGAAGTGAATGTAGTTATCTTTTAAGAACAAGTCTTCAAATTACTCTCTGGAGGTTTCCCATTATCATGTAAAAGTAAATACTAAATGGTAAGTTTTGAATGAGGGAAGGGCCGAGCCTTAAGTGAAGGGAGAATTTTGTTGAGGTGACAAACCTAACGATTATTCAGAATGAGGCAAATAAAAATCCAATTCATCCCCCGAAATTCAGTGTAATTATGTAAAAGCGATTTTTACCGACAAGAAAATTGCTAAATATAATACTTCGTTCACTTGGATAGGAGAAAATAGCACCGAAGCTAAAAAGAAAATAATAATAATAACAATATCTTTTATCGTGAAAGAGAAGAAAATAATTGCACTAGCATCATTCAAAACAATAAACTTAATTGAACAGCTCCATTTCCTAACCACTTCTTCCGAATCAAAGAATGAAAGATAAAAAGAAAACTTGACAGAAATGTTAGAAATGCAACGAAATCAGATTTAAAAATAAGAAGAAATAGGAAAAGAATTGGCAACAGCTATTTCATCCGCATGACTGACAAAAGTGATGCCATTATCATTACGTCTGCTCAGTACTCCCATTGT
>NC_089799.1:23929613-23939613 GCF_040412425.1 Macrobrachium rosenbergii | reverse complement strand
TTACCTCCAGTACGAAGGTGTTGTAGGCTGGGTATCAAATGGCAATAGGTGAGAGGGGAGAAAGAGAGCATGCGCAAAACCGAGGGTCAACCTGGCATTTGGTTCTCTCTCTCTCTCTCTCTCTCTCTCTCTCTCTCTCTCTCTCTCTCTCTCTCTTTCATTTCATGTTACTCTCATGACATTTAACTCTAGCTCTCTCTTTCTATCTTCTGGAAGTATGATACTCATTGCCACTCGGTACGCCAGGTATTCAAAATCTTTCTCTCTCTCTCTCCCTTTCTCTATCTCTCTCTCTCTCTCTCTCTCTCTCTCTCTCTCTCTCTCTCTCTCTCTCTCTCTCTCCGGCTTCGCTGAATGAGAGCTATAATGAGTATTGCCAGCCTTGACATTGTTCCACCTGAGATTGCATACTAGTATATAAGCCTTCAGGTCAGGGCACCTACGTGCATTGCTACTGAGACCACCATAATGGTAAGAACTGTTTTATATCCGCTCAAGGTGATAGAAGGCTCTAATTTCAAGTCCTTAATTCATACACACACACACACACACACACACACACACACACACACACACACACATATATATATATATATATATATATATATATATATATATATATATATATATATATATATTATGAAGTTACACGAATTTTGCATACGTAAATGATTGGTTGTGTAAGGATAGTGCAATAAAACGTTATTAATGAAGTCCATTAAATATTTATAGCTCTAAATACACCCACATATAAACATACTCTAAATTCAGTAATAAAACTAATATTTTGGAATCTTTAAATGTACAAGGGAGTAAAATTATGCATAAAATCTGAAACGTTAAAGTCTTCATTTTACGTAATAAATAACCAGATCTATAATTAGATTTTCGTAGAAATAACAAATAATTGGATCTGGCAAGGAAAAGGACTAATTATTTCATTACTACATAGAAGTACAAAAATAATCATACTATTTATAATCAGACCCATCAACGGAGGTAATTATGAGAGTACAATTTATCAATACTTAAGATCGGCATCATTTAATATGACCCCAGATTTTATAAGAGATCACTTTATTTATCTACTTCATTTTACCAAAACATTTTTTTTTTTGTAAACTCGTCCTGTCGCCCTGCTCGATATAAAAACACTACTCACCTAATCTCTGCCGGTCCGGTTTTCCTATTTTTATTTTCTGTCAGGCCTTCGTTCATCACTTTTCTGTGAATCCCCCAAAAGCCAGGGAATTAACATGATTGTATTTTCAGTGGATACCCAAGCTCGTTCTGACTCTCGCTCTGGTGGCTTCTTATGCCAGGGCAGGCGGTTGGTATGGGCATGGCATCGGTTCCACTGTCGTAACCCACGACGTCGGGCACATTGGGGGCGGACATATCGGTGGTGGAATCCTTAAAGGAGGACTTGGTATTGGTCCTACAGTTGTGACTCACAGCAAAGGCATTGGGGGAGGAATCATTGGAGGAGGAGGAATCATTGGAGGAGGAGGAATCATTGGAGGAGGAATCATCGGTGGACATGATGCACTTCTTGGCCCAGCTGTTGTGACTCACAGCAAAGGCATTGGAGGAGGGATCATTGGAGGGGGAATAATTGGTGGGCATGATGCTCTTCTTGGCCCAGCTGTTGTGACTCACAGCAAAGGCATTGGAGGAGGAATCATTGGAGGAGGAGGAATCATTGGTGGGCATGATGCTCTTCTTGGCCCAGCTGTTCTTCACAGCAAAGGCATTGGCCCAGAATCTGTGGGCATGATGACTTGGCCCAGCTGTTGTGACTCACAGCAAAGGCATTGGAGGAGGAATCATTGGAGGAGGAGGAATCATTGGTGGGCATGATGCTCTTCTTGGCCCAGCTGTTGTGACTCACAGCAAAGGCATTGGAGGAGGAATCATTGGAGGAGGAGGAATCATTGGTGGGCATGATGCTCTTCTTGGCCCAGCTGTTGTGACTCACAGCAAAGGCATTGGAGGAGGAATCATTGGAGGAGGAGGAATCATTGGAGGTGGAGGAATCATTGGAGGAGGAGGAATCATTGGTGGGCATGATGCTCTTCTTGGCCCCACTGTTGTGACTCACAGCAAAGGCATTGGAGGAGGAATCATTGGAGGCGGAGTCATTGGTGGACATGATGCTCTTCTTGGCTCCACTGTTGTGACTCACAGCAAAGGCGTTGGAGGAGGAATCATTGGAGGCGGAGTCATTGAAGGTGGAATCATTGAAGGAGGAATCGTCGGAGGAAGATATGGCGCACCCGTAGCTGAAACAATTCATGGAGGACACATTGGAGGTGGCATCATTGATGGTGGAATTGGACTTCCGGGAGCCATTGGAGGTCCTTTAGGGGCCTCAGTCCTGCCGGCTTACGGTGGCCATATCGGCTCTTTCCCTGGAGATGGAGGACTACTCAGTTTCCTCGCGAGTGGTAAGGGAGTTCATGGTCCAGCCATCTTAGAAGATCACGGTGCAGACATCGTTGAGGAGCATGGTGCAGGCATCATCGAAGATAATGGAATCCATGGTGGTCCCGTCCTTGAGGAACACAAAGTTGTTGATGATGTTGTGCCCGCTATCCCTGGTGATCGGTATGGTGCCCCACATCGCAAATAATTGTAAATACGGATGGGTTTTAATGCTCAGAAACTACGCGTTGAACTAACGACAGTTTGTCGATGTTACAATAATATATTTATTTTGTTGATATAAGTAACAAGTTTTTATATATGACATAGAGTGTTTTAATGCATCCTTTAAAAAACATTAGATCTGAATTTATTCCAAGTGAAATTCATAAGATGAATAAAAATTAAGATTATTTAGAATATATTCTTGATTTTTTACAGGGCTGGGTTCATTGTTTGAATTCATCTTTAAAATAAAAAAAAAAAACTTTAAAATCTGAAGACTGCTTAAAAGGTTAACTAAATATAATCAAGATTTATAGTTTTTAGAACATATTAATACTTTATATAAAGGTTACTTCTGGGTTATGAATCTTATCTTTAATTTTATAAAGTAAAAAGAGACCGAGGAAAGAAAACAGATCATTCTTCTGACCTTATTGATAATGGAAGTAGTAATGTAGCAACTCTAGTGACCTTCTGTTTAACGATCTGTTGAATTGTCCATTAATTTAAAAGCCAGTTTTAAATTGAATTTTTACTGTTTCATATACATATGATTGTTTTGCAGTTTGAGTAATGTCATTAAAGCTTTATAAATTTTAGTTTATAAAGCTCTAATGCCACTGGTTAAACTGCAAAAAAAAAAAAAAAAATCACACGTAAGTGAAGCAAAAGTTGACTTGAGTAAAACAATAGAAAGTGAGAATTCCTCACAGAAATGGAAAAAAATATGGTTCTCGTAACTTGTTATATAATTTTTTTACCCTTTGTAGCTCAAACCTATTGTCATGGTCCATTTCTCTGTGGACTATGCCTAGTGAATTAACTTTTGCTACTCGTTTCAAAGTATGTTAGAATGCTTATGCTTTCGACATACTACAAAGTCACACTGTCCATAATGATGATTTAGCAGTTGTGTGTTTGCAAGTGCTTTAGAATTTAACTGGGGCCTAGGTCCTGATCCAGTTCGCCATGTTTCAATCAAATAACAAATTCTAAAGACATTGCTATAATTATTTTGCCTTTCTAATGAAAATGAAAAAAGTATGAAATTTCATCCTTCTATCTGAGCATGTTTTATGTATGTTTTATAGGATGCCTTAAGGACGAGGGAAAAGATTTAATGGAACTTTGAATGCTCATTTATTAGTACTCTTCGCAAGATGAATCACTTTTAAGAGAACTTGGGTCTGAGATAACGATTTGGTGCCATGGAAATCATCTCAATTTTAGGCCCAGCCACCCCAAATGGCAGTCATATCGCGGACGTCAACCTATGAATGGAACTGTCATGTTTTATCAAAGCAGGTTTACCTGTTCGTAATATATCCTTCTAACAAACTCACATACTTAAACGTTTATTGGGTTCCGCCTGGCTAAATATCTCACAGTTGGTCTGGAAGTACGTATTTATGCTCTCGATCGAATCTGTTCTTCTGGTTGCTTACACTTCCAACCTAGCTTTGCTTTTTTTTTTTTCTTTGCTAACATTCATTTTTGTTATTCTTTACTAGCATGTTAGCAGTGATTATACCACGTTCTATTAGGACGAGAGAAAAGTATGAAAAACTATGAATAACAATAACGTTATAATGCCAATAAAAACTTATAGCGTTACGCTGGTTACTGGGGGAACAGATGGCAGCTAAATTACACAGAGAAAAACTAGCCTCGCTATCGGTATAAATGAAAGGTTTGCCCAGTGGTTGAATGTATTTGGATGATGTACTGGACAGGAGATATTAAATTAAATTATCATTATCTAACAACAGGATGCTTCTATGTCTTGATGATAAACAATGTTATTTGGAACTTAGGTATTCTGTTAATTAACATATAAATTGGTTTTTGAAATATATTTTACACGAACAGGATTCATTTTCCATTTCAGCCATAGGACCTTAGAACAAAACTCCTAAAGTACCTTTTAGGTTTATAAATATAATCAAAAGCGGGAACTACTCTGTATTTTTCTTTAACAAACACTCACTTTTTGGTATCATTAACAAAAAAATTGCGTGTTTTGAGTGATATTTCGAATTTTAAGATGTAAAAATTAACCCCTCTAGAAAGCATTTTATAACCAGTGACCTACTTTCTTCATTTGACGGTTACGAATGAAATCATGATATCTGGTATGGATTCAAGACACATTTCTAGAAAAATAGAAATTTAAATCAAGTATGGGGACCTTTGTCAAGTGAGGTCCGCATTGCAGCATTTCTTAGGGACTTCGGACCGCATGATGATTTTAGTAATATTTTAAAGTTCAAGTACCATGACAATTAACGATATTTGTATATACTTCCTAAAAATTAATTTGTACTTTGAGAAAAAAATAAAAAGGAAATTATTAATAGAATTTAATTAACACATCTAAAAAAATCCTATTATTAAAAACACAAGAACTAGAGGGGAAAGTTCTTTGCAATATCTTTAACACGCAAAACTAGGCTCTTGCAGAACTTGGCACTGTACTGATAATTAACATTTGTGTGGAAAATACGTTCATACAACTAGATTGCTTTCTAGTCTGCAAATGTTGATAAGAAAGGTGACTAGGTGTATTTATAATCTGAACTGAAAGTTAAGCGAAGTTCAATGGAAAAGTAAAATAACAGGACCTGAAGCGAACCTGGGTATTGATTACTTGGTGATAAGGCTAAATACCGCCTGCTTGGTAATTCCAGTCGTGACAATTACTTTTGATATCGTTTTATTCTTTGAAATGCCAGCATTTTGAGATCTAGTCTTGTCACTAAATATATTTTTATGACTTTTCTGGCTTATGTGAGATTTGTTCCTCACGCTGGGAACCTGAAATCCGCTGGCACTCTAGCAAATAATCAGGAATGTTAACCGTACTCCCTGCCATCCTTTACCTCCTGGTTTAAGGGATAGAATGACCGGGAGAAGGGATCGGGGAGGGGGAGGGAAGGGGAGGGGGATTCCTTCCTTTATATCTGTCATCATTTTTGAGAAATCCTTGTCTTTATTACTTCATGATATTATCCGCCAATTTTGATAATTTGTAATTGAAACAGCGATTAATGATTTAATTAAATTAGTCTTGTAGACCTGACTCAATCTTTTTTAAATTGAACTGGAAAGACAAGTTTAGATTAAACGAGCTAGTTGGTTGTTAGGTCTCTGAATTACCTTAAATAGATTTGTCTTTCTTGATATATATATATATATATATATATATATATATATATATATATATATATATATATATATATATATATATATATATATATATATATATAATATATATATATATATATACATATACATATACACATATGTATAATTATATATATATATATATATATATTATATATATATATATATATATATATATATATATATATATATATATATATACTTATTTATTTATATATATATATATATATATATATATATATATATATATATATATATATATATATATATATATATATATATATATATATATATATATATATATATATATATATATATATATATATATGATATATAATATACATATATATGTATATATATCTATGCATAATAAAATCTATGAATTTCTCTTATACGCCTATGGATATTTTTCAACGTTAAGCTTTTTCTCATATCAGGGAATGTCTAAAAATAAGAAAATAATACAACAGTCACTACCCAGTTCCCATTTTGATTGCTGAATAGTGATGAACATCCTATGCAGGAAACCTTCTCAGCAGTACTTGCGTTATAAACCTACACAGAAGCTCACCAGTAGTGTATTGAATTCCCCAGGGTGGGCCATTCACCTTTATCTTACTTGTATTTTATATAATAGATTTTATACAACAAATACTACATGTATCCATCATTTTTTTCTTCGTGCATCAATAATCGTCTGCTAGAAATAAAGTCAATGTTAACTATTCCGTCGTCCATCCCGGGGAATGCTTCTCTGTATAGAGCATAGAGGCTGTAACTCCATAAAATTATTGACATATTTTTTCGACCCCTTTCATATTATCATCAGTTTTGACGGCACATCTCACAATAAACCTTTTTCTTTTTTATACTTTTAGAGGAGGTGGCTTCTGTATTGACTGTTCTATTCTCAGCTTGTTTGAACTGCAGTCTCGACTTTCACATTTTTTACGTGAGATTTTCTTGAAAATAAGAAGAAAAGGACCTCAAAATACTGGTCTTCGGCAGAGATTATCTTTATAGAAGCCTTTGATTTCGTGTAGCCCACACATGCACAAGCGTGCGCGCACACACACACTCAGACACACACATGTATATATATATATATATATATATATATATATATATATATATATATATATATATATATATATATATTATATACAGTATATATATATATATATATATATATATATATATATATATATATATATATATATATATATATATATATATATATATATATATATATATATATTACTTACCATAAGCGACAAAATATATCTTATCTGAACATTTTAATAGAGGAAAAACATAAAGAAGACGAAGCAAACATGATCCCATATTTTTTCTATAGGAAATGATCGTCAGAAATACGTTGGGATGAAATTACCTTTCCCACCATTAATTAACACTGCGCACACGTACTTCGTTTTTCTCACATTCAAAAACCTAACGAAAAATCAATAACGAGATAGAACAACGTGTAAAATCGAATTTCCAATGTCTCCAAATATACAGAAAATAAGAGTAGAAGAAGGAGCCACGCAGACCGAAACTCTTCATAGATACATCATCATCACTGTGGGACCCAAAATCCTTGAATCAACTCGTCCCTTCGCTACACTCGACCGGTGCTTTCGCGCCGCCACAAAAACTCCCCGATAAAAAAAAAGGGTTGTACACCACATGTTACCTAGTGACGCCAAGAGGTCTGAATCAACACAAGTGATTGAGGGTATAAAAAGTTCACAAGAGTTTCTTGACCGTTTTCCGTGTCTTTGTTATTGATGTTTAAATCGTCAGTGTAATAATAATAATAATAATAATAATAATAATAATAATAATAATAATAATAATAATAATAATAATAATAATAATAATAAAATCCAAGTTAAAGATAGTTTAGAAGTGATGAAATAATTCTGATTAAAAATCACTCTTTTTTTTGTGTATGTGTGTTTTTAGTTTTCGGAAAAAAAATCTAACAAGGTTGCGGCAGCTGTTGGCAGTACCGATCATTTTTGCTGCCTTCAGGAAATCACAAAAACCCCTTTTACCTAAAAGTCCTAGTAATTAAATCGAGGTACAGCTGGTTTGCTGAGCGAGAGTGAATCTTTTTATACGCTTTTATTTAGCTTGCTTTTTTGTCTTTGTTTGTTTGTTTGTTTGGGTCAAATCTTGTAACTCAATTTTCGATCTGTTCCCTTCGTCCGATAGACTTGAAATTTTACATGGTTACTGAATCCTGGTGACAGTACAACCTTACATGATCAGTAGGTCAGCAGCGACCTCTAGTGACCCTACAGTGACCTCTCCCAGTATCTCAGGATTTATATGAAACTCTTCGGATTTTTCATACCTTTTTTGACTCATTAGAATAAGTTAATAACACTAAGGATTTTTCAAACCTTCTTTGGCTCGACAGGATAACACGTTTATTTTAGTTTGCGGAAATCGTGATTCGGTTACAATTTCTGTCAAAACTAATAAGTATATAAAAAAAAATAAAAACACGCTTCTATTGAAATGCACTAAAAAGTGAAAAATAATTTTTGGAGACACACCACGATAGACACACCATCCTGGTGTGTCTCCAAATTTTTTTTTTTTTTTAACTTTTTAGTGCATTTTAATAAAAGCTTGTTTAATTTTTTTTTCTAACTTGTAATGAGGTGACTTAGTGCTATTTTGAGGCAGTTAGTGCTTTTGAGCTACGAGTACCCCGCCATGGCCCTATTTTGCTGGCATACCTTAACTTTCATCTTTCAATTTATGAAAATAATTTATATTCAATGTTAGAGAGAAATAAAAAACCTGAAAGCTATAAGAATAAGTGTCAATAACATGCTAAACACTAGTGGTAAGTTTACAATAACAACAATAATGAAGCCACTTACTAATGTGACAAAAGTAACGAAACAAGAACGCCCCCACTAAGAGCAATGCAATGATAATAAAGGTGGTTTGGCATACATAATTATTATTATTATTATTATTATTATTATTATTATTATTATTATTATTATTTATTTATTTATTTATTTATTTTTTTGGTCTATCACAGTCATCCTATTCGACTGGGTGGTTTTTATAGTGTGGGGTTCCGGGATGCATCCTGCCTCCATAGGAGTCCATCACTTTTCTCACTATGTGCGCTGTTTCTAGTAGCACACTCTTCTGCATGAGTCCTGGAGGTACTTCGGCATCTAGTTTTTCCAGATTCCATTTCAGGGATCTTGGGATCGTGCCTAGTGTTCCTATGATTATGGGTACAATTTCCACTGGCATATTCCATATCCTTCTCATTTCGATTTTCAGGTCTTGATACAGTGCTTATCAATTATTATTATTAATAATATTTTTACAAGTATAGCACCAGTGCTTTATAATGAGCAACACAACTGAGCTGTGATGGGTAAACGAAAATGCCAGCGCGCCACTTACGTCATTGCAGCGAACAACAACACAAGGGTCCTGCAAAAACAACAGACAGGCCTACTTTCATGGTTTTTCATGGTTTTCCCATAATAGCAATCAAGATGGTATTCATCTGTAATATTCTGCCCGAATCCAGGATTAAATGTTTATATGAGATAATAGAATTTAATTCAGTAATTATAAAAGCTCTCTAATTTATTACATTATTAATATCGGGCTTAGTTGGAGAGGATTAAACTCTCACAATTGAAATCACGATTGATGTTGTTGTTGCATATGTGATAATATTGCCCACAACTTCACAATCACACCCCCCCCCAACCAAAAGAAAAACTCAGATCATTAATTACCAAAAATCAAAGAAAAGGACTACGTTGCCGACAATGAAATCATTATTCATGTTGTTGTTTTTCCTTCTATGATGATATTGTCAACAACTTCACGATCCCATCCCTGCCCCCCAAAATAACTCAGATCATTAATTACTAAAAAATCAAAGAAAAGGACTACACTGTCAATAATGAAATAATTATTCATGTTGTTGTTTTTCCATTTATATTATTGTTTTTCCATCTAAATTGTCAGCAACTTCACTGTCCCATAAAAACAGCCAGTGCATTAATTAACAAAACTTAAGGAAAAGATACGTAAATAAAAGAAAACTAAACTGTAAATATGTACCCTTATCGTCACTGACCTCTGGCAGATAGTGAGGCAAATAAGGAAA
>NC_089799.1:23914613-23927113 GCF_040412425.1 Macrobrachium rosenbergii | reverse complement strand
CACAAAGATCTATGATGGTCAATGGCAGTAGAGGTGTGATAGCAAGATATGTGAAACACATTTTATTTTCATGCACACAAATAATAAACAGTAATGAATGGGAGAAAATATTATTTGAGAAGCACTGTAGCCTGGAGCACTAGTAAATCTACTACATGTTTTGCCAAAGGCCTGGAGAGCTATGTGCTAATGTAGCGACAGGCTGTAGTCAACTGACTGAAAACAGCTCTGGATATGTGAGAATAGCTGCATTCAGCATGTACTCAGTCAGGACGCAAGTATGTGTTCTGTTGTGAGAAATGAAGAAGATGAAGATAGATTATTCAGGACTAGTTAAAGTTAAAGTCCTCCTGGGCCTCTGTAGGCTCATAGGGCAGGAACTGATCTGTTGTTCCTTGGGCTAACAGAGGTGAAATTGTCTTGAGTTGGCAAAGTGAGATGTGATGGCAATATTTTAGGTTACACAAGTGGCAACGCCACAGAGAGACATACAGTGTCAAAATGCTCACCCAGCTCCCCTAAGAAGAGGGATTGGTGTAACGAAAGCCTACTGAATGGTATCAGAGTGAATGATTCTGGTAAGAACTAAAGGGAAGCTATTTGATTTGCTTATAAAGCAGGTGTGTGGACTAACCCCAAATGCAGGTAAAGAGATA
Source organism: Macrobrachium rosenbergii (assembly GCF_040412425.1). Taxonomy (NCBI): domain Eukaryota; kingdom Metazoa; phylum Arthropoda; class Malacostraca; order Decapoda; family Palaemonidae; genus Macrobrachium; species Macrobrachium rosenbergii. The sequence goes on along the minus strand of NC_089799.1, from coordinate 23,926,457 downwards.
TTCTGAGATTTCTATGGACAGACTGATAAAACTAAAGGAAACAAAGCAGATGATGTGAATTACTTGTAGTAGTGGGTAACATGCATGTAAATAAAAGAGGATATTATAAGACATTATAGCATAGCGGAGGGGATGCGAAAAGTAATAGGTTTACTTTGACCTCTTTTAGTCTTTCACGTTCGTATTCTCTTTGGGTGGTGCCAAAACCATGCTTCTGTTACAAGGCTCAGAGTATTCTGGGGATTCCAATTAAACCTACTAACAAAGTTTTTTTTTAACAATATGAAGCATCACATATGAAGAATAAGGACATGATAAGCCCGGAAGATATATATTTAAGTTAAATATACCTCATGACCGTTCCCTCACGTTTTAGAAACGAAAACTGAAGTATGATGTATGATATTGATCTTGTACACGTAATTACGAATATAAAAATAACTCCAGAAGAGGTGGAGAAAGGAGACGCACCTTAGCTTGCTTGATACACTTATAGGAATAATAAAAAAGATAATCATACAACAAAAGTACAGACCAATAAAGATATTTTGACAATAAGAAGAGAAGAGAAGGAGTAAAGACGACTGAAGAGGGACTGAAAGGAAAGAATTGCAAGGTGAAAAAGGGCAACAGAGAATTTTCCTGTTTTAATGAATAAAAAAGGACTTGCAAGTGCGTTGATGAAGTCAAGTACTTAGAAATAAACAGGTAAATCAAGAAATTATGTAATGAAGCGACGCTAGTATGGACGGGGAGGGTGTGAAGACATAAATCATAAAAAAACAAAACCAGTCGAGGTGTAAGTGAATAAGAGCAAAAACAGATACATATATGCAAATAGGCCCTTGGTCATAAAAGCTAATGGATAAAACTCAATGGAGTTGAAGATTTGTTTGGGCCAGAAAATATTTAACAGCTATTGGAAGATTGGAGATGGGGTCAAAGATTTATAACTCTAACATTAAAAAAAGGCAATAAAAGATCTGAAGAAACTGAAGTATAAACACACTCATACATATATGTATGTATATATATAAATACACATATATATTATATATATATATATATATATATATATATATATATATATATATATATATATATATATATATATATATATATATAATACTCCTTCTTTAACTTTCCTTTGGCCTTGGCTGAATACACACACACATACATGTATGTGTATACATATAAATCTTTATTGTTTAATAAAAGTTCTCCCAAGTTTTATTAAACAGTAAACAAAAATTTCTTACGACTATTTTTGTAACTCTTTGCTTTTCTTTATGTGTATCTGAGTATATATATATATATATATATATATATATATATATATATATATATATATATATATATATATATATATATATATATATATATATATATATATATTTATATTAGAAAGCTAAGTTGTAATGCCTGGAAAATATGTCCTTATTTTTTAACAAAACTTGGTAAGAATATTTTAAAACGAGTTCATAAACTACAAACTGAGAAGTTCGTAACAATATAATTGTTAAAAAAAGACATAAAAAGCTACAGATGGATAAGACAGAAGGACATCAAACAGGCATAAGTAACTAACAGAAAAATACCTCTACCCTATTTCGTTTCCTTCATTTCCGATTTACGTTTTTACGAAAATTGTCGTCTCCCCTTCCAGTATTCCTAAGGTCGCTCTTCCTGCTATAGGTTTTAGCACATTTTTCTTATTAGTGGCTTACCATGTGTACTTTTCATATTCGACAAACTCCAAATTATCTCTATATTAATCTTAACGTATTCTTTTCTAGGGTCACGTATGCCTATTGCAGCTTTTACCTTTACCTTCTTACTTCTCATAAAACTTTCATAGCAGTCACTTGAAACACACAACCTCTTCCCTATGTAAAGCAGCACCGTTTTTCCCAGGTTAGTTCTTCTGTCATCTATTTTTCCTTCTGAATTAAAATCCTAAAATACCCCTTACTTGGAGTAATAAGTGAAGTTAGGCAACTTTAAATTTACAGGATCCTTTATCATCTTTGCCACTATAGAAAATAATATTTATATTTTACCCAGTTCTTTGGAACCTTTCCCTCATTGAGACATACCTTACAAATGCTGGCCATCCGTCAACTCATCCACACTTTACCCCCACAGTAAATTACTTGCAGTTCCATCAGCTCCCAACATTTTTAATTTGGCAACCAATCTTTTGCTCCTTACATCCTCAGCAGTAACTTCCAGGGGTTTCCTCAAAATTACACTAATTATTGCTACTCTTGCGTCACTCAGCTGTGTCTCTTCTCTTTCGTCTATATTCAGCATATCCCCAAAACGCTTGCCCTATCAACCAAGGACTGCAATCTTTTTCAAACAACATCACTCTATTTGCATCTTACAATCTGAGATCCATTTGCTGATTATCTGTTCTCTCTGCATTTACTTTCTTTTAGAGTAATATCTTGTCCTCCCTGAACTCCTTGCTCACATTGTCCAACCATTTTTTTTTATTACACACCTTCTTATTTTCTTTCAAATTCATCTTGACCACATAATCCATCTGCTTGTATGGCATCTCAAATAATCTTATTTTTCTTTCACTAAACGTATTTTTCCTTCCCGCCACTCGAAGCATTCTTTCTATTGGTGAATTCTTCCGACCTTCGCAGATTATCCACTTTGCCTGTGTATGTCTGGTGCCTCTGACCTGCCGTCATCTTCATTTGTTTAGTAGCGAGGATGATTGGCTGATTGATTAACTGTAAGTCATTTGGTGTCAGACTACGTCAGACCAGAGTACAGAGCACCACGTTGTTCGATGTCATGATGCCAGGTATACTCCCATAGGAAGATACTCTGGAAGTGATGCCACCAGCTGTCTTGGTTGGTGTTGGTGATTATTAAACTGTGACGCAAGTGGACATAATTACATTGATAAATAACTCAGTAACAATTGTGAAGGTGAAGTTAATATTTATCTTGATTTTCAAATGCTAGACGTTCTCCTGCATGATTAAATAAAAACAACTGAAGCTAAATTTGAAATATAATTGAATGCAAATCCAGTTTCTCTGTAATTACAAATATCCATGAGAATATGAACAAGACAGAGTATGCAGAGAAGTCCTCTTCATATATGTGTGTGAGTTCTCACAATGAACAGAGAATCCCGTCGCCAGTTTTTCCCATCAGGACACACTGTCAAAAAGGGCTGTGAACAAATGTGAACAGAGTTGACAGAATAATCCCGAATTTCTTCTATGTTTTCCAGTTGTGTTCGTTTTTGACATCAGTATAATAATAAAATAATGATAGTAGCTAATAGCTAATGAATATTTTAGACATACCAATATTGTTATGATAACTTCCTAATATTATTTCTTAGGGATTTTTATTCTTAAAATAAAAGACTCAGTTTATGACAATTTTCGGCAATAATTGTGAATATTTTAACCATTAAAATATTCACAATAATCAGGTTACCGTACAGTTGGAAATCTTCTGACCCTGAAACACTAGAGGTCACCACATGTACTGAAACAAAAAATATAAGGAATCTAAAAAAGTGGTTTCGGTAAATGAGATTGACGAGTCATTTTTTGTAGTCTTGGAAGGGTTGGGTCGGTGTAATATCCTAGAAGTTGTGCTTAGTAACCATAATTCCCACATCTAAAATGTCAAGGTTATGTAAGGCCAAAGTGAAAAGTAGAATAATAAATATAATAGTAATGATGATCATAGTAATTACTACCACAAGAACAGTAAGTAAACGGCAATGCCATCATTGTTAACAAAAATAAAAGCAACAATAAGAATTAAAGAAACTGGCTCTCATATTGGAGACATACTGTTTCTTGCATATTTTTTAGGTTTTATTATTATTCGAATCTCTTTCTGAGCTCTAGCGTCGAACATCTTTAACGATCTTAAGGACTGAAATTCGTAATAGACAACATAATTCGTACATTATGGGGAATATAGCTTCCATATGAAATTACAAACCCGCCACCCCCATAAAAAATCTAGTTAAGATTTATGCTTCTAATAATTAATTATTTATACAAAATATTAATATTTTAATAGCTAAGAATTATAATTACACTGAGACCAAAGAACAGTTGTCTGTGAGGGTTGTTAGGAGAGCTTCAGCAATTATAAGATGTTCACAACTTTGCTATAATTATTGGTTGTTAGTCCTTTGTTGTAATGGTAGCGTTTATATTTTTCATCTTTAATACTGAAAATATAATTAATATTGTAATTATTCCATCTCGGGCGTGATAATTTTGCTGATAACCCGGCGTTTTGAACAAACGAGAAGTTTCATGCATAAAAAAAAAGATGAAATGAAACGTCAAAAAAAAAAATATGAATACCAATTACTCACATCACTAAAAACCTTTAACAGACCGAATTGCCCATAAGGAAATTGATTCTGGGTGGGTCAGGAAGCTTCAGGAGGAAATTGGATTAGAGTGAACCCGTTTTCCATAGAATGCATAGAAAAAAAAAACAGTAAGTGCTAGGATAAATATTTCGTCAATGGCTTCAAGGTTCTTGCTCGGGGTTCGTTCTTATATAAGCCGGTGAGTTGCTCAGCAACATACATTGCATCGGCTACATTCAAAATGGTAAGATGGGTTTACAACCTGAGCTGCACGCATGTGTTGATACACTTCCATAAATTTTCCGTTAAACGCATATCATTCATACAAAACACATTCTATACAGTACGTAAACATAAGCACAAACATATATATAACATTAAAATGCAGAGTCATTGCATTCACTGTTTGGTTCTAAGCCCTTCCTTATTTTATTTTATTTTTACTTTCACCTCAAGAAATTGATAAATTTTCCAATATACACGTGCTCTTCACACAAAACACTTTTATATATCTCATGTAAACATAAGCAAACACAAATATATAATATGATATAAAAGGAGGAGCATACCTTCCTCATCAGATAAAGCAACATTTTAGTTTTACTTTCACCTCAACCAAACAAGGGTGAGATATGTCTTCAACCAATTTACTTCTCAACATTACGACTTTTGCATTATTTACTCGTTTACCATGCAGTGATCTAGCAAACTCATTACTTATTGACAACTTTTCCTCAAGACTACGAAAGAATTTTCTTTTGAAGCTAATTACCCCTGCTATCACATTCAGATAACCCAGTACAACCATCCTTTTTCTTATTGCAAACCAAGCTAGTCACAAATTAAAATTCTCCTCAAACTTTCATTTTCATTCTCTGAGATTATTCGCTTCCTTTCAAAGTTTTACCAACCACACTCTATTTAGACCATAGACTTCATTAGCTAAACCTTCTTAACACAATAATAGCTATCCACTCCCTTGTCCTCCAGATATAAAGTCACACTTCCCTCCATCCTGAACCCACTGAACTTCCACTCGGATCGGATTTCACAAAGGGCCATCGTAACAAGATATTTATATCATGCTAAAGTTACATACTATTATGCATTTATATTTTATTTATATTTCACTTACACATTCCATATACATATATATATATATACACACACACACACACACACACACACACACATATATATATATATATATATATATATATATATATATATATATATATATATATGTGTGTGTGTGTGTGTGTGTGTGTGTGTGTGTGTGTGTGTACAAAAATAATGCGAGCGTATAAGAAGAAACTAATTGAAAAGTGGTCCACAGGTAAAGGCACTGAACTTGAGGAATGCAAACAAAGGGTAAAGAAGCCATATATGGTATACACAAAACAAGAGACAGAACTGATAGAGAGGCATTGTGGAGGGCGATGAGATTGTGTGCCATAGAGTCTAAATTTATGACTTTGCAAAAGTTATTAAAGGTAGTGAAGCTTTTGATAGACTGTTGGTATCACAGTGACTGGTTAGAAGTAAAATTGTCTCCATAGATGTTTAATATCTTTATGGATGGAGTGACGTGAGTAGTCAGAGAAAGGACAGTAGACTTAGTGCAAACTTGTTGGATAAGAAGATAGGTTGTGAATAAAAAAAGTATAGTTAATGTGAAAAAAATACTGACTGGGGACAGTGCAGAGAACACCAGTGATTAGTGAAAGACCATGAAGGTGTTTTCCAGAGGAGAAAGTTAAGATTAAACACGAGCAAGAGTAAGTCTATGATGGTAAATTGCCAGTGGTGGATGTTAATGCAAACAGTGAGAGAACCTGAGAAGTTGGTTTGATGAAGTATTTGGGGGTAAAGATTGTGGATTATGGTAGAATGGGAAATGAGGTCAGTTACAGAGTAGGTGCAGAAAAAAGTAGCGGATACGTGTAAATATCTGGGAAGGCAAGAGGATGAAAGAAAGAATGAAAGAGAGGAGGCAGGAGAGGAAGACATAGAAAAGGAAGGCTAGAGTGCTGGAAAGAGGAATTGTAAAAGACAGATCTCAGTGACCAGTAAGCAGGAATAGCACATGCCAAATAGAGATGAATGGCGGATTGCATTTGAAGGTGTTTGACACGTTGTTGGTGTGCCCTCCGTGAAGGTGTGTGTAGTAGATGGCACTGAGGAAGTTTTCCGCATGAGGCTTCATCCATGACTCCGTAGTTCAAGTGTGAATGGGGCAACGATCGTTATGTATATATATATATATATATACAGTATATATATATATATATATATATATATATATATATATATATATATATATATATATATATATATATATATATATATATATATATATATATATATATATACACATACATGTGAATGCTTTGTGTGTACATTTCCTGATTTTAGGTTGAATCCACAGTATGCTATTCATTATCCTCAACATAAATCAAAATAGAATATGACTTAGTTCAATATCTATCGTGTTTTGGAAAGGTAATGTGTTTCTTCCATTCCAGGCTACTTTCAAGCTTGCGTTTGCCCTCACCCTCTTGGTATCCTGTGCCTTGGCGGACCTGAGGTACTTTGGTCATTCTCCCTCAGTCGTCATCAACCACGGTGTTTCTCACGGAGGGTTTGGAAACCCTTATTATGGATATGGAACCACTATCACTCCAGCTCTTGGAGGTTATGTAGGCTCCTACAGAACTTATGGAGGCCCAGTTATTAGTGGTCCCGTTGTACATGGTGGTAGTGTCATCAGCACCACCACACCGTTTGGGGTCACGGAATTCCTGTCACTGGAAGTCGCGTGATTCACGGAGGAGTCTATGGAAATTCTTACTGGAAATAGATTAAAAACTCTAAATAGCTTGTATACATGATAAATATAATTGTTTAAATATTTTCTTGCCTTTCTTTATCCATAATTCCTATCAAACAGAGGTATTTTCAAAATAAATTTGATGTGAACCATATGAATAACTCTAAAAACCGTAGAACGAAAGCATTCATGACACAAAGTTACACTTGAAAGGGGCGATATGACTACAAACGTGGGTAAAGGGAGGAAAAAAGGGCACTGTGAGGCCACGTTCATTTGGAAAGAGGAATGACAGAGGGAATGAGTTTACTGAATGATGTCAAGACAGTGCCCTGAACATTATAAACTTGCGCTTTTGATCTCACCTAAGAACAAATGAACATGAAAGAACTACACGGTTCATCGTAAAAATCACATAGATTTCATAATAAGTAATCATATGTTTTAGTAATGCAAATCCAATAGAAGGCATCTTCAGATATGACTTGTGAGACTTATCTTCTACCTGTCCTTAGAAATGTAAAATATACCCAGTAGAATTAAGTCTACAGAAGTTAGAGAAGTTAGAGAAAAGTTTAAAACTTAAGTAAAAGTATGTTGGATTATTTGCTTGATCTGTGAAATTTAGGCATGAAACCGAGCACTGGGACACTCTGGCTATCCATCGTTTAAGATAGTAAAAAGAGGGAGTTGGAGTGGTTGGACAGCAAGATAAAGAGACCAGAAAATAAAGATGAAGTACAATGATCCAAAGGTGAAAGTGTGAGAAAACTTTACAGTTGCAGTAAGTAGTAATAGTTAGAGGGGCTGGAGAGCAAGACTGAAGAGAGGATGCGGTCAGAAATGGAGGTAAAGTAAAAGGTTAAAAGGTGGGAGCAGCCAGGGGCCGAAGGGACGCTGCAAATATCCTTTAGTAATGCCCACAGCGTACCACCTGAGGAGCACTGACGGCACTACCCCTCCATGTGGTAGAATGTTAGAGACCAGTGGAATATCAGGGGAAGACAATGGCAGGCGCAGCTTAAGACATGATTGGAGGAAAGAGTTGTTAGGGGACAACATAAATGAGGGAGGACTTTCATGTTGTAATGGTCATAACGATGGCTTTCAAGGTGCAATGAAAAATGTTCTGAGACTTTTTCTCTTCCAAACGAATGTTACAGTCATGCGAAATGTCTGCCTCTGCCCTTTATAGATTATAAAAAAGTTTTTTGAAAGAGAGACATGAAGACTTGAAAGAAATGATAGAAACAATAGGGAGAAAAAAGTTAAGTATATCTTAGTTTAGCTAGAAAACATTAGTTGGCTGATTAACATTTCTCCTACTATTTGGTGGAAAAATTAGATTTATTTTACGATGGCTAAGAACCAGTTGGTTACCCAGCAACGGGACCTAAGACTTATTGTGGGATCCGAATTTATGACGATGAAATGAATTTCTATCACAAAGAAATAAATTCCTCTAATTCTTCATTAGCCGGGTAGGAAAAACAACTTATGGGCGATCTGCGGGGAGCGACAACTCTATTTCCATATAACGAAGAACTTAAAACAGGGAGGTGGTAAAGATCAAAAACAGCTTATGTAAACATTTGCCGGTGGTCAGAATTTCAACAACACTATTTGGTGGAAAAACTGAAATGGTTGATGCAGGAAGATATAACACCAGTAAGAAGATAAGACTACGTAGCAATTTAGCCACGATGGAATATATGGCAAAGACAAAGAAACAAAAGCAGCTTATATGCGATATAACGGGGAACAAAAACAACTTATGTGCGATTTAAGGGGGAGCAAAAGTAACCTATTCGTGATATAAGGGAGGACAAAAGCAACCATACGCGATATAAGGGGGAACAAAAACAACTTATGTATGATTTAATGGGGAACAAAAGCAACTTATGTGCGATTTAAGGGGGGAACAAAAGCAACTTATATATGATTTAATGGGGAACAAAAGCAACTTATGTGCGATTTAAGGGGGAACAAAAGCAACTTATATCATTTAATGAGAACAAAAGATGTATGATTTAAGGGGAAACAAAAGCAACTTATGTACGATTTAAGGGGACAAAAGTAACTTATTTATGATATAAGGGGAACAAAAGCAACTTGTGTGCGATTTAGGGGCGGGGACAAAAGCTTTAAGGGGGAACAAAAGCAACTTATTTGTGATATAATGGGGAACAAAAGCAACTTATGTGCGATTTAAGGGGGGAACAAAAGCAACTTATTTGTGATATAAGGGGGAACAAAAACAACTTATGTGCGATTTAAGGGGGGAACAAAAGCAACTTATTTGTGATATAAGGGGGAACAAAATCAACTTACGTGTGATTTAAGGGGGAGGGGGAACAAAAGCAACTTATTTGTGATATAAGGGGGAACAAAATCAACTTACGTGCGATTTAATGGGGTGAACAAAAGCAACTTATTTGTGATATAGGGGAAACAAAATCAACTTACGTGCGATTTAGGGGGTGGGGACAAAAGCAACTTATTTGTGATATAAGGGGAACAAAAGCAACTTATGTGCGATTTAGGGGTGGGGACAAAAGCTTTAAGGGGAAACAAAGGCAACTTATTTGTGATATAAGGGGGACAAAAGCAATCATATGCAATATAAGGGGGGGACAAAATCAACTTAACTATGATTTAAGAGGGAACAAAAGCAGCTTATGTGCGATTGAAGGGGCGACAAAAGCAACCTATTTGCCATATAAGGGGGAACAAAAACAACATATATGCGATATAATTACAAGTAGCAAAACAATGCAATAAGTGTTCCAGTTTTTACTGTCGGTAAGCTGGATAACATAAATCTTGAATTAGGATATAAAAAAATAAATCATATACGTTGAAAATTGGCGGAATGGTACTGCGCAAAAAAAGGGGACGTTAAATTATATATGGCCATAATTCTTGCATGTGTGACGTGAAAAAAAGATATTAAAGATAGAGTGGGAGCAACGTAGTAGATAACGGAGGAAATCCTTAGGTAATTCAAGAACGAGGAAGATAAAATCCAAGAGAATTAAATAAAGCAAATAAAGAAAGTGAAGTTTTGAAAATTAATTAGAAGACATATTCCTGTCTTGAATCATGTAAAGACTGGGATGAAATGCGAGAAGCCAGAGGGAAAGGAACCTGCATGGAATAAGTAGCATGACTAAGTAGCATGACTGGTGGAGTGGCAACAGCTGCAGAACTGACGCCGCTGGTTAGGGGCAGAATAGTGAGGATAGTCATGGAAATCAATGTCAAGAGAATTGCAGTTCCCTTGACACACTGGAAATAAAGGGGAATTCTTTATTATCTTATATTCTCTATTATCTTATTTCTCTTTTAGCATTTTATTTATATTTTGTCTTCTGGATGAAATGCTTCCTTCTTTGTCTTATTTTGTTTCCTACTGGTATTGGGTTCTTTTCATAAATACTTTATTGATTTATTTTCATTTAATGCCTTTATTGTTTTATATTTTCTTATTTTCGTTATCAGATAGAAATTGACATTCCGAACCAAAGTGGAAGACTCTTGAATCAAAATATACATATTTCGCTGATATATGATATATGTATATATATATTGCATACATACATACATACATAAATACATATATATATATATATATACATACATACATATACATATATATATATATATATATAAATGTACACACATATATATATATATATATATATATATATATATATATATATATATATATATATATATATATATATATATATATATATATATATATATATATATATCAAGATCGCAGAAGTGCCTAAGAGGTGCTACAGTTAAGAAAATATATTATTGTATTAGTTATATATATATAAATATAACTGTGAATGTAACTAAACTTGTAAATCTTGTACATATATAAACTTGTGATTTACCAGCATTAGAAAGACTGAATCACTGAAGGTGACCGATTTAGACAAAATCCGGCTTTTGCATAAACGAAATGAAATTTTACAAATATTTGTGGTTAATTTATGTAAATATTTGACCGGGTAAATAAAAGGAAAAGGATTTTTCACGTAGGTTTCAAACCCTTGTAAATCCCCGCCCTCCAGGGTGCACCTTATTTACTGACCCAAGGAAGGTTTTCACATAGGGTCCCTGGCAAAGACCCAACCAGCTCCTGGGATAACATTTTGGATTGGCGTGAAACGTGAAGTATCGGGAACGTAGGTTTGTACACTTCAGTATCGACAGCGCAAACTAGCGGAGTTGGCCAACGTGTGACTTGCTCAGTGTCAGGACAAGTGGCGTGACTGGAATTGCAGCCATTCTTAGAGAAATTTTCCTGTATCTTCTTTGAATTCTTTTGTCGTGTAAAGTTTGTGTACTATCATTGAAAATGCTTTTCTTCCCTGTGATTAATAATTCTGTCTAGAATGATTTGCTTTAAATAAACATGTTAATCAAAACCACACTAAATGTTGCTTCCTTTTTAAGGTAGATGATCGACTGTCATTCAGAGTTTTCCCGAGCAGTGTCGGGTTGGTCAGCTAGTGTGTATGTGTTTTATATATATATGTATATATATATATATATATATATATATATATATATATATATATATATATATATATATATATATATATATATTTACTCACGCATA
>NC_089799.1:23902113-23904613 GCF_040412425.1 Macrobrachium rosenbergii | reverse complement strand
ACATTTTCTGTCCAGTATTTATTCCCAGCCATCACAATTTATTTCCTTATAACCAATAAATTTTCTGTCCAGTATTTATTCCCAGTCATCACAGTTTATTTCCTTATAACCAATACATTTTCTGTCCAGTATTCATCCTCAGTCATCACAATTTATTCTCTTACAGTCAATACATTTTCTGTCCAGTATTTATCCTCAGTCATCACAATTTATTTCCTTATAAACAATACATTTTCTGTCCAGTATTTATCCTCAGTCATCACATTTTTATTTCCTTATAAACAATACATTTTCTGTCCAGTATTTATCCTCAGTTACCCCCAACTATTTCCTTCTAACCAGTAAATTTTCTGTCTTGTATTTATCTTCAGTCATCTCAAACAATTTCCTGATAATCGGAAAGGTTTGATAGCCGTGAAGGACGTTTTTTTTTCCTTTTCCGAAACTGATTCCCCAACTCCAGCCAACTCCTAGCTCTAACCAAACACTAATCAGTGAAATTCAGCCAAACACCAATTCTTTCATAACATGGCCTCCAAACTGCTCAGAGAAGCAAAAGCAGTGTTCCCTGGCGTAATATCAGCTTAAACTGAAAACAGAAATTTCCTGACAAACTCGATTGGTCTTTGAGGCCAGATTGGGTTTCCGTTGCCATATCGTATTGTCTTTTTTAAGACAGGGACTAACGTTCACTTGATAAGTCACCAATGTTTTTAATTGTTTTTAATATTACTTTGCATAAGAATTAGCCACTTTCTAATTGAATTCAACAATAGCCATTATTAGCCTCGGCAAAGAAGAAAACGTTATCTATTCTATACACGAAAAAGATAAGAAAGTCTAATATTAATTATTCATTACATCATTCTGGCACAGTAGAAAGTATGTTATCCATCATGTGCTAAATTAATGGAATAAAAACCGTTGCCTGATACTGGGTAAAATTTATAAAAGTGGAAAATGATATTGCAGGCCAAGGACCAATCTGTATCTCATTAATGACTTTAGTAATAAGTTTGGCTATTCATTCCTGAAGAGATAAAAGCGTTGGTCTACTTGAAATTCACAGATGACCATGATTAAGGACCTGCCTTAAACCAAATCTTATTTCAAATTAATAAAATAAGATTTCTAATTATCACACATAACAGCTGCACAACAAAACTACCAGTACATCTTAATACTGGAAAGAAAGAAACAAATTCATTAGTCAATTAAACTGAAGTGGCCTACAAATCCCAACTGGAACTGCATGTCCGCTGAAGAATGAATAGCAATCCTAGATGGGATTATAAAAAGAGCAGATTGTCTATTGCAAATTTGGCGTAATATTTGTTAAACCTCGGACTTATAGCAGATTATAAATGAGCTTATATATTCGAACTTTCTTGAATATCAAAACACAAATAACTTTGCTTAAAATTGTTCGTTTGCCTGTTTGCAAGTTACGGGGTAAAACTTTTCCAAGGCTTCTGATGCAAATTGGCCTATGCCACGCCTAACGCCTACACTGAAAAAAAAAAAAACTAGCCTTCGGGTAATTCGAATCAAGGACTGATTCGTCTACTGAACTTTAATGCTTTGAAAGTCTCCCCCTCCCCACTACCTTCCCCTATTTTTTTATAGACTCCTGAAGTGTTCAATCTTTCGAATAGCCAAAATTCTCCAGAAGCAAGAACTGACTTGATATGATTTTTTTTTCAGTCTATTCGATGTTTTCATAAGGCCCTGATTTGATAAGAACGGAAGTCCTTTGTATAAAAAACCCCAAGACCGAATGAAAGCTAAGTTTCTTTAACCCTTTTTAAATCGTCCAAAACAGACGTGAAGAAACGATTTTTGTTTTTAAGGCAATAATTCCCTATAGACCAGGGGTTCCCAAGCTTTTCTTAGCACTACCCCATTCAGCACTTTCAACTGTTTAGTGCGACCAAGCCAAGTCAATATATATATATATATATATATATATATATATATATATATATATATATATATATATATATATATACATACTGTATATATACATATATTTATTTATTTATTTATTATATCCCAAGTAGTTGTGTTTATTTCTACATTTACATCATTATTGAGAATTTTGGTCATATGGTGATATTTAAGTAAAAGAGAAACAAAAAACATTTAAATTTTATTTACAAAAAAGGTAGCTAATCATAAAAGAAATTCTCAAATTTGGCAATTGCAAAATGGTGATACTATTTTAACGTTTCATATTTTGCAGCATTATTGATAATTGTTGGTCATATGGTGCTATTTAAGTAAAACAAAAACAGAAAACATTTAAATTTTGTTTACGAAAAAGGTAGCTAATCAGTAGAGCTGACGACATATGAAACGCGTTAAGCCTCAACCCGTAGGTACAAGCCTGGGTACTGGTTTAGTTAGACAACGGATAACAATGCAAAATAAATAGGCCTACCTTAACAATAATACGGTACCTGTAATCGTACGGTAATCATTTTAATTATGACTTAAAGCA
>NC_089799.1:23879613-23897113 GCF_040412425.1 Macrobrachium rosenbergii | reverse complement strand
TGCAGCTATATCTCAGGTTCCGACTTCTTTTAGACTTGTATGGCCCAGTGGGTAACGCCCTTGCTTTCCACCTGAGAGACCTGGGTTCCGATCCTGACGTGAGTCAGAAATATATATATATATATATATATATATATATATATATATATATATATATGCATGTATGTATATGAAGAAGACAAATTGCCTTAAATAAAACTTATGAAAACAAGATAGCTATCAATCTCACAGTATGTTTTATTTGTTACTTGTGTTTTGTGATCCTTTTGATTTTACACTTTAGTAAATTTTACGAAAATAAATCCCTAAACAAAGACACGGTTTGCACAGGTCTTCAGAAAGTGGGCTGAAACGTGGTCACATTTTAAAACGATAAGCTGATGCAAAGAATTCTGGAATAACTCGTTCAGATCGATTGTCACTGAGTGTGTACCCAGATATGGCTACCAAAGTTAACCTAAGTAATTAAAAGAACTGTCGCTACTTATTTCTAATAATAGGCAGAGTTAATGGTTACTTTTCGTACAGTAAATAAAGAAGAATAAATTAAAATGTTATTACTCGTTTCACCTTTTCAAGTTAAATATCTATCAAGAAAGTAGCTATTCAATTATTTTTGTGACGAATCTTTTAGACACTGGTCATTAGTATTCAAGTGTATCGTTACTGTTTGAATGAAAACACAAAATAATAGCTCATATAACTACAAATAAAAAACAGGTCCTCAGGGAGTTTTCTACCATAAAGTTATTTTGTATTAAAACATTAGTAAAATAAGAAGTTTTACTATTCGATGTAACAACATGACATTTTAATTCCAGGCTTCTTTCAAGATTGTTCTTGCTATCTCCCTTCTTGCCACCTGCGCCTTGGGTGGACATCTCTACGGAGGTCATGGAGGAGGTATCATTGGAGGCCACGGAGGCCTTGGAGGAGGTATCATTGGAGGCCACGGAGGTCTTGGAGGAGGCATCATTGGAGGCCATGGAGGCGTTGGAGGAGGTATCATTGGAGGCCATGGAGGCATTGGAGGAGGATTTGGACATGGTGGAGGTTTTGGAGGAGGCGTAGGACATGGCGTTTCAATCACTCCAGGTATTGGAGGACTTGTAAGCTCTTCCGTGAGTTATGGAAGACCTGGCCTTGGACATGGAATCGGTGGAGGTCATGGAATCGGTGGAGGCTCAGTTATTGGAGGACACGGAGGTTCCATCATTGGAGGATCCGGTCTCTATGGCAAATGGTAGATATAACAAATCTGAAGATGCCTTTATCACAAGAAAGCTATTCGTTATAATAAATCAATAAATTACAAACTACGGACTCGAGTCTTTTCTTCAGTTCAAGATTTATATGAATATGATCCTGTCCCGTTTCATTATGCTCTGATTTGAGACAACAGCATATTTTACTTATGATATATATATATATATATATATATATATATATATATATATATATATATATATATATATATATATATATATATATATAGAGAGAGAGAGAGAGAGAGAGAGAGAGAGAGAGAGAGAGAGAGATAGCGTTGATAACTAATGAATATATTCTTTGAGTCACGAGAAGTAAAAGTGAATTCTACCTAGACTGCTAAGTACAATTTAATAATATTTACTGCTCTCCATCACTCGAATTTCTGTTGCAACCGTGAAAAATAATATATCTATACATTAATCTTGCAATCTGTCATTAAATATATATGTGTATATATGTATGTATGTATTTTTATATGTATTTATATATATATATATATATATATATATATATATATATATATATATATATATATATATATATTCATCTATATTGCATATATATAAATAAGCTGGAAAAAATGCCATGAGGTAAAGGGTATAGCTTCGCACATCAATAAAATAAAAGGCAGTAGCTATTTTTCTTATTGAGAAATGACAGGAAATTGAAAGTTAATAAAAAAGGTCAAATGAAAATAATTTGCCATTTATTAATACCATCGATTATTTGGCCTATAGGTCTTCTAAATCCTTTGGAATTAGGTGACCTTTTTCTTTTTTGTTTCTGTTTACAATCCGGTCCAAATAAAGGAATTAGGCAGGCAGCAATCAATAATTTTCATTCAAGGTTATCATGAACATAATTCTTACAAGTCACTTGTAAAGCAAAACAAATAAGGAGCCACTCAGATGGTCACGAAGATGCAAAACTGTTCTAATAATAAGTAAAAAGTGCGCCGAAGTTTCTTCTGCGCAATCGAGTTTTCTGTACAGCCGCTACAGCGTATAATCAAGGCCACCGAAAATAGAGCTATCTTTTAGTGGTCTCGATATAATGCTGTATGAGCCGCGGCCCATGAAACTTTAACCACGGCCCAGTGGGTAGTCTATCCTATATCGTTGCCAGAAGCACGATTATGGCTAACTTTAACCTTAAATAAAATAAAAACTACTGAGGCTAGAGGGCTGCAATTTGTTATGTTTGATGATTGGAGGGTGGATGATCAACATGCCAATTTACAGCCTTCTAGCCTCAGGAGTTTTTGAGATCTGAGGGCGGACAGAAAAATTACGGACAGAACAAAATGCGGACGGACAGACAAAGCCGGCACAATGGTTTTCTTTTACAGAAAACTAAAAAGTACATGTCCAGTAACACGAAGCTAATGAAAATGATATAACGAATAATACATATTTTTGAGACAACCTTTCGACGGATGTTGAATATGATTACAACCACCCACACTGAAGGTTAAGTAACGTATGAAGACTCGGGTCTTTAGAGGTCACTCTAATCAGTCATTAAAGGTCAGAAAATCGATGGAGATTCAGTCATTAGAGGTCATGGAATGCACAGAAGCTTAGTTATTTGAGGACAGAGAATCAAAAGAGTCCCAATTATTAGCAGCCAAGTAATCTATGGAGGCTCAGACATTGGATGTCAGGGAATTCATGGAAGATCAGTTATTAAAGTTTATGAAATTTATATATGGAAACCCACCCATTTTATTTCAGAAAATTCTTCAAAGTTCAGTCACTGGAGGTTATCTTTAATTCCATGAAGCTCCGTTACTGGAGAGGTCAGGAATCCCTGGAGTCTCAGTTATCGAGGTTTTGGGAATCCATGAAAGGTCGTTCATCCATGGAGGCTCAGTTATTGAAAGTCAAGGAGTCTGTAGAGGCTCAGTCATTTGAGGTCAGAGAATCCTCGGGATCTAAGTCATTACATGTCAGGGACTCGATGGATCAGTCACTGAGAGTCAGAGATTCCATGGATTCTCAAACATTACTGTTCATGGAATCCATGAAGAACTAGTTATTGAAAGTAATTTAATCCACTGTGGTTCATTCATTAAGGTCAGAGAACCTATGGGATCTTCGTCAATAGAGGTCACGGAATCCTCGGAGGCTTATTCCTTGAATGTGATGGGCTCCATTGAGGCTCAGTCACTGAAATCATTGGTTCTCATAATGGAAGGCTATCCTTAATGGAGGTAAAGTAGTGACTAATTAATCAATGCAAAATAATAACTTATTTCTTGTTCATTATGGATTTATAATTGTGCAAATATCTTTTACGCATTTCTTAATTACTACTTCCTACTGGACAAAAACAACGAAGAGAAGAGTTTGAAAAGTGTTTGTGATCAAGTCTTTATTTTGTATCATCGCGTTTTTATTCTTTGCCATTTCTGTTTCCATATTTTGCTTTTTCGCATTTGTCATACGGTTTTTTCATGACGCCTTCATATCTTTATTCTTGGCTTGTGTCCCATCACTCCTCAGTTCACTAATATCACCAGATTTTTGGTTGTTGCCTTTATTCCTAATTTTCTTTGTAATTCAATGATTTACCTTTATCACAAAAAGTTATCTGTGTTATATTCATTTGTAAGTTTTCAGCTTCCTCGGTTTGCATTCTAAGTCATGGTGAAGCGCTTTCTTAGTTAACATTGTTACATCGTTATCTTATGAATGTAGAATACATTGATTTTTTCTTTGGTTTTTTAATTTACGCATAGTTTCATTTTTCTAGGCTCTCTTCATCATTGTCTTATACCGAAACGAAACGAAAATTAGTACCTTGTAATTACAAATAAAAACAACAAATGCATAAGTGTCTATCATTTTTGCTCCCAGGTCATTTTATTGAATTTAAAAAGATTATTATACAATTCACATCATTTTCATACCGAAAGGAAACTTACTATTTTCTCCTCAATTTCGCACAAAAAAAGAGGAAAATATTCCCATGGTAACTGACCAGAAATCATAGATCGCAGAAAAGATTATATGAAAGATACCGAGCGGAGCTGAATCACTGGGTTGCATACAATGTCAAGATTTAATGAAATGCATTTACGCCTCGGGGGTTGCACGAAGATATTAACCTCACTGTGGAAGTGACAAGTAAGCCCAGAGCCTTGAATCATGATTTTAAAAGCAATGGCGTGAATCGTAATAAAATGCGACAGTTTGTCTAAACATTTCTTATATATTTCGAACTGGAAATCGTTGTCACAATTGATTTGGATTGCTGACTCACGCAGGATTTCAAGTTAAAGTCTGTTTGTACGTCGAGTTAAAGTGTTCTTTCGATGATATAACACCGGTGCAATTTAGTCAGATTCCAAACTAAACCAGGCGATATCTTGCCCCTGGGTGAATTTTATTCTGAAGCACTTGATATAAATCCAGATTTGATTTCTCCATCGTATTCATTGCATTCTATTGAAACTTATTTTTCATCGAGTACCAAGACACGGTTTTTTTCCTTTTATTTCTAAGCAGTACATTTTTTTTTACAAAGAGTAATCTCACTACCTTATTTTTTGTGATATCATATCTTTTAAGTTTTTGTTACCTTTTCTGTTCATATATATTTCTGATTCGCTCTACCTGACAAAGACAATGAACTCCCCCTAAAGAAGTGAAAACAAAATTTATGTAAAACGCAGTTCAGAGATTAAATAAGCCCAATTAACTAAGGAGAATATTATCATAAAGGAAATTCAATAATGCAAAGTATCATGTCCCTGTAATACGAATTCCATGACAATATCTGCAGCAGAAAGTGAGAAAATGCATCTTTGATCCAAACGCCTCCACGAATTAATCTGCAAGGCGCATTATGTAAAGCATAGGTTGTGTGCAACATTTGTTTGAATTTAAGTTTTGTGAGGTTCTTTTAGTTTAGTTTTTGGTGCTATGCTATTCAAAAGTGAATGGAATTTATTAACGTGATCGGTACCAGATAATTCTGTAGGAAAAGATAGAGTAAAGCTACTGAAAGGTTGTTAAAGTAACTCAAGAGTAGGCACAGTCACTCAAAAATATTTTGCAATGTGCTTGAAAACTTTTCAGACAACATCTTATAATAGTAACGTCTGGTGCTATTTGGCAACTCCGTTAAGCGCATGAAACAAGCACAGACACGACTGGTGCGTCAGAGAAATTTCCTCCTGTTTCCCCTTAAACCGGTTTTTATTTCTCTCCATCATTGTCATAATTCCTTCATTTCTCTCTTCATCATTATTATAATTCTGTATCCATTGGGTGTTACCTGATTTTCTCCCTATACTTTTCCACTGGGTTATTTATCCATGAAGAAAAAAGTCTCTGAATTTACTCCCATAAGGATTGAATGGATGACTAATTATAGTTTTTTATTTGACTCTTTTACCCTATCATCATGATCGAAATTTTTCGAAATGTCTCGTTATTTTTCGTAATACGGAGTTTTCGCTCACCATTCTTTTGTATATCGTTAACCGTATGATTAATAACCAAAATCGAATCAGAAAAACACATTTCCTTGTATATATCAAAAGAACAAATTATTGTTAGGTGAACGAAAACTTCTGGAAAATGTTGCAAAACATTTTTCAGTGACTGTACCAGATCTCCTGCAAGAGACAACGTTCTCACAGACATCATTTAATTAATGTTCCTTCTAGCTACGTAATTTAAGCACAGTGTGAGATTCAACAAGGAATCTCCGTTAAATGCAAGCGTTATGCTGTACTGGTTTCATGAATTTTCTGAACACTGTTAGACTTGCCCTGAAGTAGATGTTCACTTTCCATTGCAAAAAAAAAAAAAAAAAAAGCCTTTCACATCATGAGTAAATGAATGGATTTTGATATTTAGGCTATATAAAACCAAACACTGCGGCACTTTCAGGCATCCAGCGCTCAAGACAGTGAAAAGAGGGAGCTGGAATGATTGGATATCTACACAAAAGATCCACATAGTAAAAGCGATAAAGCGCAAGAATCTGAAGGTGAAACTAGGAGAAACCACCACATCTCACTAAGAAGTAACCGTTAGAGAGGTTGGACAGCAAGATGGAAGAAAGGAAGCGGAAATGGAAGTAAAATAATAGGCTGCAAGTGGGTGCAGATAGGGGCCGAAGAAACGCTGCAAACACCCTTTAGTAATACCTACAGTGCTCAATACAAGGTGCTCTGATGGCAATATCTCCCTATGGGGCCTCTCACATCATGACTTACGGATTGGCCAGATGAGAAAGAGCTCGTGCTCAGCACAAAACCAGTATAATGACGTTCCATGACTCAACACATTCGGGTAAGGAGGACGGACTGGAATAATTTATCATCGTCTCTCGCTCTGATCGTCCTTGCTGTAAGGTGCGTTTAGCATTTCGCCTCCTACAGCATAACTGTTTTACAATAGTTCCTGTAACGATCATCCATTCTCTCACTGAATGTATTCACAAGAAAGTTTTGCCGAGACAGGGTATAAAAGTAGGCTAATTTGGTTTTATGATTGGAGAGAGGAGCGTGCAACGTTAACTCTTAAATCCAAAAGTATCGAAAAATTTTTTTTTTATTTCAACATGACAGGGGCACAATACCTGTGATATTTCCTTAATAACTATCCAAACTGCAAAAAAAAAAAAAAAAAAAAGTGGAGACAAGGAGAAAGTACTGTGAGGAGACTAGATATAAAATGATTGAAAAGAAAATGACTACAAGAAATACTAGTCGTCGGACTGGACATGACTAAAAACTAGGATAATCGTTTTGAAAATGCATTATTGAGGCGGCAAAAGGTCGCTCTGTTTGAAGGTCTAACATAAGCAGACTGGGGTTACAGACGTAATCCCCACTTTTTTCAAATTGACCTTAAATTTTGAATATGATCAAATTAAAAATAAAAATAAAAACGTTTTGTAATGGGAAGATTGGATTACCACTGACTACCTGTAATTCGTAACACACGGAAAACTAAGGTATTAAATTGTAGAAAAATTTGTCTGCTGAAATAAGACTGGCAATGAGCAACTAAGAACTTGAGTCTAAGATTGAAATATGACTAGGAACTTTTATTTCAGTGTGTGAATTAGTGTTTTAATATATCTTTATTGTTAAATAAAATCCTACAGTCTGTGTTAAATTTCCAAAGCGCAAGGCTTTCAGAAGGTTTAAGATTCTTTATACGTCTGTAAATAAGATGTCCAAGACATTCAGACTATCTTAAATTTCAGACAGCGAGCCTTAGCTTCGAATAGATCTATTTCAGTTCACAAATTATTTAAGAAAATCTGTTGGAAAGGTGAATTCTGTAATAATAATAATGATGATAAGAATATACTAGTATTAGTATTAAGAGTAGAAAAAGACTCGTTGAGTGAAATTTATGTGGTTATTTTCTTCTTGTTACATGTAAATTTTCAACTTTTCCTATTGTTTTTCTTCTTCTTCTTAGAGTAATATCTATTCGGGGACGCCGATTTTAATGAGTTTTCCCAGGTGTTCCTATACTGTGTATTCCCTTCGTTTATTCCTTTGTCTCGGGTGCCTCCTCGAATGCAGTCTCTCCATCTTCTCTTAGGTCTTCCTCTCCTTCGTGTCTCGAGTATTTCCAGTTCCATGACCTCTCCTGCAACATGCCACACATCACCTCTCCATCTCATCAGGTGGTCAAACCATCACAGTCTTGATTTGAGTTTTCTTTGACACTTCAGTAGCTTTTGCTGATCCTTTGATGTATTCATTTTTAATCCTATCTCTTCTCATCACACCAGTCATCCACTTGAGGACCTCGTATCCGCCAAGTCAAACTTACTTTGTCACATTTTCTTCAGTGGCGCCGCTACTAGCCCATACAACATGACTAGTCTTACCCTGATGGACCCTTGCGATAACTCCATTCAGCTTGAATTCGATCGTTAACTACTTTATCCACGTCACCCACTGCGTCTGTTATCGAGCCTAGATACTTGAACTTAAATACTCGCGTGAGCACATCTGCTTTCCTAACTTACATTATGTCTGCAATTGTACATCCTTTTCCTGTCCATGTTTAAGTCTCCCAATCTCAAAGGGCGAGTTCAGATGCCTTATTAACCATAATCTCAATTTTACGGATAAAAAAATGTACAAAATACTGCTCTTAGCTTACGATAGCTCCAGCTATCATCCTCAGAGTATCTTTGTGATATGATGTTTAGTCCGCTGACCTCCAGTTTGAATTTCCTCTGGCCCTTTGTTTCGTCCAAGGCACGTTTTATACATCCACAGGGTCTTTATTAATTCTTTGTCTTCTTTCAGTCTGAAAATTTCCAGTAATCTTTCTCACGCAGTCCTTGAGATGTGATGCCACGTTTGACCTTTTGGACAGATCCCATAGAAGTAGTTTGTTGCTGATTTAATCTAGGCTCTCCTCTGTTGTGGGTAGCACGTTTATTGATGCCCCTTCGATTATTCTGCGTTTTATAGTCGTTACAGTTGTAAACTAATTTGATTTGCTATTAAATGGAACGCATATTTCCAACATTTTTTTCACATTTACTCTTCGACTTTTCCTCCTCTACCAGTCTTTCAAGAGCAAGGTGTATGTTTCCTTTTTGGAATTAATTTTCTAACCTTTTCTCCTACTTTGTGATTCATCTCCTCTCTCATCCTACCATCATCCGAAATATCAGCTCTCAAATACTTAGAAGAATCTATTGCTTCCAAACTCTCACCTTCCTACAAAAAATTCACTGCTCCATCTTCCTGGTTGAAATTTACCCCCTTAACCTTGCTTTACCGACGTTTACTCTTAACATTCTCCTCCTGCTAACACTTTCAAACTCTTTCACTAATTTCTACAGCTTTACTTTACTACCCCCAATCAGCTTGGCATCATGTACAAACGTCTACACTCTGTGTCCCTGTGGGCTTGTTCCATATGAATAGGTCATCTTCTGAATAGTAATAATAATAATAATAATAATAATAATAATAATAATAATAATAATGATAATAATAATAATAATAATGACTCATCCGACAACTTTGAACCCTTCTATACTTCCCTCGTTCTGACTTCACACGCCAGTCCATCTATATAATAATAATGAATAGCCATGGACAAATATGACACCCTTTTGTTTCTTCTTCACTTCTGTATGAAACCAATTCCAACTACAAACTCTACCACATACTTCATCTCCATCAAGAAACTTTCTATTGCTCTGAACAATATACCCTCTGTTCCATATCTCAGTACCTTCTACACTGCACCTTATTTAGTTCTATAATAAGCTTTCTCTAGGTCCTTGTTTTCCAAATACTTCATTTTCCCTTTACTTTTTAACCACTCATAACTACTCCATAAAAAAACACTTGTCTCACATCCTCATCCTTTTCTAAACTTATACCTTTTTTCTTTAATCAGACCTTCTGTCATCAGTCTTACCTTCTCAGTCAAAGTCTTATCACACAACTTCCCGGGCACACTCAGCAAGGTGAAGCCCTATAAGTCTTAAAGTCTTGTCTGTCCCCTTTATTGCCATGCAAAGAGGCAATCATTCCCCTCACCTACCCACTCCTTTGGAGCATTTTCATCATCCGGACATACCACACATAACATGGTCAGCCACTCAGCTATGCTTTCGCCTCCATACTGTAGCATCTCACTTGTAAGCCAGTCAGCTCCTATTGTTTTTACATTTTCATCCACTTAATTGGCCTTCCTACACCATCAAAAGTGACTTCACCCAGCATTCTCAAAGTTAGGCTACTCTAGCCTCTTCCACTCACAAATCATTCAGTCGTGCCTCGGTTCTATATTCCTAGTTCAATAAATCCTTAAAAAAACTCTCCACTAACCCATGACTGCATTTACTTCATATAGCATTTCTCCCAATTTAATTTATTATTATGGCCATTTACTCAGTAACCTTCCTTTCTACTTTGACTCCCTTTTAGGACACTTCATTCTCTCTAAAATCCTTGCATACTGTCTCCTCTCCTTTTTTTTTTTTAACTACCTTATTCATACTCATATATCTTGCACACATCCCTCCCTTATGTAATGCAGTGGAACCTCAAATTATCGCCATTTTTTCCCCTCACTAATCCTTTAGCTTCCTCATCATCATTCTCTTGTTTCATTCTCTCTAACCACCCTTCTAAACCAACAAACACTTCTTGCTGATTTCAAAACACCAACCAGGAGTTTTACACTCTCTTCATATACTCATTCAACTTCTGTACCTTTAACTCTAGCCCCTCCATCTTCCATTTTTATCTCAAATGCTTTACTTACCTTACCAAAGTCACTTGTGTTAACTACCCTTGCAGGTACATTTTCAACCTCTCCTCTCCAACTTGAACTTCCATCTAACTTAAGTTTTGCTTCAACTAAACAATAAACAGATATACATCCAGCTACTTCTTTTCTCATTATTATATCTATGAGCTTGCGTTTCCTTCTAAATTGAACCAATAATCTAAGAAATTTTTTCCTTTACCCTTCTCTCTCTTTTGAGTAAACTTGTATATGTTTTTCTTTGGGAAACATATTTCCACCAATCAAATATATGTTTACATAGAATGTTCACTTACACAAATCCCTCTACACATGCAATGAGAAAAAGATAGAGACGAAAAGAAATAGTGTGAGAGATTTGTAATGGAAACGTGTTGATAACAGTATTAAAACCTTGTTCTGGGTTTGAAGAAATACTCGTGTAGACTATGATTCATTACCTAGTATGAGCTCATGGCGATGGAAACTGAGGAAAAAAGAATATTTCAGGTGCATAAGAGAGAAGGCCATGAAACGAGTAACTGGAACGGCGAAAAGACAAGAATCATTTTCCAAATTTTTCTTTTATTTTTCTTTCTGCTGATTTTTTCCCCATTTCAATCCAGTTTTCTAATTCTGTTTCAATCGTTCCAAGGTTCAACAGCTGATAAAGTATCATCATTAACCCTATTTGATAGATAGCTTATCTCGAGAACACGACGCTACAATTCCATGATTAAAAAGGGCGTGAATTAGGATGCACGGTTATTTCGACCTTTCGATCGGGAGGACAAGAGAGAGACCATGTACGAATGCTATGGCTGGCAGAGATTTAAAATAATGGAAGTGTCATAAATGATAGAATAATCTGAATTTTAATTTATTTTTTATCTGTGTCTAAGAAACACAAGGAGAGACAAAGGAACTGAAGAAGATAATGATATGCATCGCAAATGATTTCGAGGCATTCACTCGTATTTCGGCCGTATATAAAGAGGGTTCAGCAGGGGAAATGTGCATTGCTTCCGATAAATCTGAAATGGTAAGACTTCTCCTGTATTTCTCTGTACTGTGTATCAAGTTGTATTTATATGTATTCTGCCAAACACACACATACATATGTATTACATATGTGTATATATATATGCATGTATATGACATTTTATCACATCACCGTGATTCACATACAATCAGTAAGCTACAGACGTCTGTAGTTTACTGACTGTATGTGAATCACGGTGATGTGATAAAAAGTCATGATATGGCTGCGTGCGACAAACGCACTACACGGTCAACATGGAAGAGGTGGGTGGATATCGTCTCGAAATACAAACACCTGAGTTCGACGGGGATTTGTAGGTGGGAGCCGATATCCACTTATACCTCACTTGCTGGCCGTGTGGGTTAATGCGTCACCTGTAGTCCTGAGTTCTTGTCCTTCGCTGGTTCGAGCCCACAGGACGACGAACTTATTATCAACTAAAAAAATTCCCCTGCAGTAACATATATGAAAATATATTTTTTCCGAGGTAGAGCGAATTGGATGTTAAAGGACGTCTGTAGCTTACTGATTGTATGTATGTATATATGTAGGCCTATGTATGTATGTATATATATATATATATATATATATATATATATATATATATATATATATATATATATATATATATATATATATATATATATATATATATATATATATATATATATATATATATATATATATATATATATATATATATATATATATATTCACAAATATTAAGCAAAAAAGTTGTCTAATATCTAAATCACTAAACCAAGGGACTAAATTACACTAAGAGAAATCACAAGTGGTAAGTGCTTCATCGCCAGTGGGATTCGAACTCCTGGGTTTGTTGGGAAACAGCGAAAATATAGTGACTATGACATTTAGCTATCTCAACGATTATAGTCACTGTATCTTCTTTGTTTCTCAACCAGGTGGCAGCTCCCATCCCACTGGTGGCCAAGTACTTTTTACTTATAATTCCTCTTGGGTGTAAGCTATTCCCGAGGTATAGTGAATTTGATATCAAACAAAATTTATGGCTTAATACTTGTGAATAAAAAAAATGTTGCTGTGTATATGATGTATACACACACACACACACACACACACACATATATATATATATATATATATATATATATATATATATATATATAT
This sequence comes from Macrobrachium rosenbergii, assembly GCF_040412425.1. Taxonomy (NCBI): domain Eukaryota; kingdom Metazoa; phylum Arthropoda; class Malacostraca; order Decapoda; family Palaemonidae; genus Macrobrachium; species Macrobrachium rosenbergii. Next base: position 23,884,393 of record NC_089799.1, on the reverse strand, counting down.
AGTATATATACACATATAAATATATATCATGCAAATTGAGCAAGTCAAGTATTTGATACAAAACTGCAACAATCCAAGACGTGAATGGGCTGGCCAGACGACCTGAATGGCGACCAATGGATGATTCCGGATTTAAAAAAAAAAAAATAGATTTAAACACTTCATAGGTAAATGAATAGAGGGCAGAACAAATAATTAGATATATTAAGAAATTGCTGATCATAGGTTGCTGCAGTCTAGTTTATTTTTTTTCTTATATTTCAACCTGAAATGGCCATATACAAAATTGATGTAGTGTTTGTAAGTGTAAAGTCATGTATGTTTTCATTATATTTCAGCTTGAAACGTCCATACAAAACTGATTGAAATGTTAATAAGTTTGAAGACATTTTGCTGATAGATGGTCGCCTTTTAGAAAGATATGATGACAGATTTCTGGACCAAAGATTCTGTGTAAAAGATTAGAAGACAGGGCATTCTTGTTTTTAACTGATTTTTAAATTTTTTAACATTTGTCTTATCTGAGCTTATCTAAGACAGACATGGGGATTAAAGCCTAAATTTCATTCATTTTATGAAAGAAATGAACACTGTCTCTTTCGTATTTACAGTCTACAGATCTGCCAAAAAAGTAATTACCTGAACAAAGTGCCATGAAATTATCTCTTCTTGACAAGATATTATTAAATGGTTGACTGAAAAATAAAAGCATTTAGACATACGCAACAATCTAATTTGAGTTTTCACTGCAGGCTGCTTTCAAGACTGTACTTGGCATTTCCATTCTTGCCACCTGTGCCTTGGCTGCTGGTAAATATGGCAGTCATGGAGGAAAAGGCATCGGTACTGGAAGCATCATTGGAGGCCATGGAGGTCTTGGAGCAGTTGGAGGAGGAATAGGACATAGTGGAACACTAGGGGGAGGTCTTGGACTTGGTGGAAGTGTTGGAGGAGGGTTTGGGCATGGCGGAAGCATTGGAGGAGGATTTGGACATGGTGGAAGCATTGGAGGAGGTCTTGGACATGTTGGAAGCGTTGGAGGAGGGCTTGGACTAGGTGGAGGCATTGGAGGTGGTCTTGGACATGGTGGAAGCATTGGAGGAGGCCTTGGACATGGTGGAAGCATTGGAGGAGGCTTTGGACATGGTGGAAGCATTGGAGGAGGTCTTGGGCGTAGTAGAAGCTTTGGAGGAGGTGCTAAAATCGTACCAGCAATTGGTGGATTCGTAAAATCATCCATAAGTTACGGAAGCGCTGGAAGTCATGGAGGTATAGGTTTTGGAAGCCATGGAATCAGTGGAGGCTCCTTTGGTGGTGGACTTGGAAGTTCAGTTGCAGGAGGTCATGGAATCAGTGGAGGCTCCTTTGGTGGTGGACTTGGAAGTTCAGTTGCTGGAGGTCATGGAATCAGTGGGGGCTCCTTTGGTGGTGGACTTGGAGGTTCAGTTGCTGGAGGTCGCGGACTTTATGGAGGCTCCATTGGTGGTGGACTTGGAAGTTCCATCACTGGAGGTCTCGGTAGCTATGGCAAATGGTAAATAGATACCAGAAAATCTGAGCATGTAACCATCACGAGAAAGTTTTTCCGTGATAATAAATACACAAATGAAAAACTGTAATGATGTGTCTTTATTTTATCCATTAGTTGTAAGAGAAGTGACAACATTTCTAAGCCATTCTATCTGCTTGTAAACGAGATGGAAACCAAAACTGATTACGCTAATCGAAACATTATATAGCTGGACAGTTTAAGCTATCTAGTGTTGCCATGGATGGCTATGTCGTAATAAATTCTATAAGACCCACATATTCACTTGTTTATGAGATAAAATCACTGAAGATTCGTGTTAAAATATACAGCAAATAACAGGATTAAGGTGCAGAGAAGAAAGCTTCCCAAGCGCGTTGGTGTCTTTACTTTTTACAAAGGAGTAAAGATACAAATACAAATACAAGGAACAAATAAAAAGTTATAACATTTGGAAACACCCCTATATAACAAAGATAATAGAAGTTAATACACAGCAAACATAACTATAAGTCCTAAGGCCAAATACATTCTGTAACGATTCATTATCCACTAAAATTCGAGATGATTTAAATAGAGCATTGACCGAAACTTGACACATGTTGAATATGAAAAAATTACTGTTTCAGTCAGCAAAACACGATATGATTTACAAAGCATACCTAATGCAATGCATTATATATCCGGGGAGATAAAACAGAAAAATTCTTAGAGAAGCAGAAGTAATGACGACAGAGCAGGCACAAAGTGGAGAAACAACATTAGATGGAGAAGGACTGACGAGGCCCACTCCTTCAGATATTTAGGAAACATGATATCCAGTACAGGTTCTATTTAGTCGGAATTCAGTGAAAGACTATAAGAGCAAATCAGCCTATGGGCAGGCAGATTAATATTTGGAAATCAGATTGATATTGCTCCCGAAAATAAGGATTATAAATAAGTCTAGTACAATCTAGTCAGTATAGCAATACAGGTTGTAGTGCTAACCGACCCGGATCATGTTATGAAAATGGCATTATATTTAAGAGATTTTTTCGATTTGAGATTAAAGCTTAAAGAAAAGTATTAGGAGCCAGATGACCGAATTGGGAAAATGGTCAGTGATAGTCTCAGTTTAGGGCTTCTGTTGGTACTATAAGGAGTAAGAAGGCCAAGACCTCTTTAGATTAGGACTATGAGAAGGGGGACTGGATTCCCTGACCTCCAATAATTGAGCATCTATGAATTCCGTAACCTCCGATGAATCAGCTACATTGGATTCCTTACATCCAGTGACAGAAACTCCATGGATTCCATAACCTCCAAGGAATGAGATTCCATGGGTTCTCTTACATCCTACGACTGAGCCTCAACTGTTTTCTTGGATTCCCTGTCAACAGATAACTGAATTTCACTGGATTGCATGACCCTAAATAACAGATCCTCCATAGATTTTCTGACTGTTATTTAGGGGTCATGCAATCCAGTGAAACTCAGTTATCTGTGGACAGGGAATCCAAGAAAACAATGGAGGCTTAGCAATAAAAAATCGCGGTCAACATTATGAAAATGGCTTATGAATCTAAACTCACCTGTAGAGCTGTCTTCTGTTTGTCTCTAAGCAATTGTTTTCAAGTTAGAATGAAGCCAAAGGACGCATAAAAGTGTCAGAGAGTCCTAGACGATCAAAACGTTTACGCCATTCTCATTACTTTCAAAATTTTATCGGGTGCAAGTGAAAGACCTCCCAACCAGAAATGCGCTGTGATACACGGTATCACAATGTTACAGCATTCCGATGCATATAACAGTGAAGGGTATTTCCTACAAAAAAAAAAAAAAAAAAAAAAAAAGTTCATTGCACTGGATCCAGATTCCGATCCACTCTCAAACCTAATCAGTTTTACTGCTAACACAAGGGTCTGATTTCATCTGGGCTTTTTGTGCAAATAATATGGCCAATGAAGGGTTACAGGTTGGTGGCGGGTTATTGACGCGCAAAATTTTCCGTGAAAAATTTTAATTGTCTAGAACTCCCCTAGTAGAGAATATGTAGGTAGGAGTTATGAAGTCAAAGTCTTCCAGGTCGCTGGAAAACAATGGTTTAGAGACAGATAGAAGACAGCTCTACAGGCAAGTTTAGATTCATAAGCCATTTTCATAATGTTGACAGATTTTTATTGCTACTCGTAAGCGTTAGAACTGGAGGGATCTCTTGTAGTTCTATCATGTGATTATCGACAGAGGATAAATTGCCGGTGATGCACAGTGCCTAAACAAATAATAAAAGGCTAGCTTAACTTTAATAGACATCACTGCCAAGATCTTTGCACGGAATAGCAATGTTATGAAGTTTTCTGGAAAGAGTTTGGGTTGTGCCCTTTTGCACGTGAACGTTGGGAGAGCAACAGAGTTTGATTCAAGCAATTCCGATAAATGACAGAAGCACAGTCTTCATGAGGGGCAAATGAAATGGGATGGCTAAATCTTTTTGGAGGAGGTTAGTTTTCCTAATGGGGAGTATTTTGAAGAAATTACTGAAACTTTCTATGGGTTGATGTAAGATGACTGAATGACATTTAGAGAGGTAGTAGTCGATAAGAGTGGCTCTTTATTTGTTAGTCTTATAAGTGACTTGCAGTCAACAAATTCAACTTAATACTTAACGAAAATCAGTAGTTTTTATTTAGCAAATTCGTTTATCTGGATCGAATGAAAATAAAAGAAAATAGGAATGGAAAATGTTAACCCAATACCAAAGGAACTAAAAGACCTATACGTGAAAATATCCGTTTGTAGGACCATCGTTTCAACTTCATTCTAACTGATGGTGTTGATGTGAACTAAAGAATTATATTCATATAACTAGTTTTATTAACTCCACATTCCTCCTATTTGTCAATAATACGAGTAACTGTTGCCCTCTGTTTTATTGGGAATGGAAGCATGACATTTTCTCTCTCTGACTCTCTCTCTCTCTCTCTCTCTCTCTCTCTCTCTCTCTCTCTCTCTCTCTCTCTCTATATATATATATATATATATATATATATGTGTGTGTGTGTGTGTAAAGTTGTCACATTTTCGACAGAAATTCGGGAGACAGTGGGTATTTTGAAGTTTGTCCTTTTCTTGTACTTAATACCTTTGGGTTTTATTTTAACCAAAGTCATTTACTCTTCCCCTAGATCTTAGTGCTTTTGTTTTTAATCGTCCCTTGTAAATTTATACAAGAACTATTGTTAAAATAAACGCTCTTTTTCTCCTCATTTG
>NC_089799.1:23867113-23869613 GCF_040412425.1 Macrobrachium rosenbergii | reverse complement strand
GGACCAGGTCCGTCTTTCCAAGTTAGTAGTATTAAAATTTTAACTCCGACATGCTCTGTAGGTTGATAAAAGGCAAGATCTACAATAGAAAAGTGTGTCCTTGCTCAGGAAAAGCACAAGAAACCAATCAAAGGCAATGTGATGATGGATATTGTTCACAAGTTGATTCCTTGATCTGTCACTGATGCAGGGCAGATGACCTTGATCAAAACCCGATTGTCAACGGCCGGAATGATAGACAACATTCAGAAGTACGCCACAGTTCTGAGCGTGCTTGGATTGGTATTAGTATCCAAGTTAACAAGTCCTCATCATCAGCATCGCTGTAAAGGACATCTTTGGATTCCCTGACCTTCTCGTGTTTTCACTTATACAAATCTCTTTTTATCTCCAACCTCCCTTCTCATAGTTCTTATATATACATTTAGGTCTTGGTCTTCCAACCCTTTTGGTGGCCATAGGAGCCTAACTGACAGGACTTTTCTCCCCAGGAGTTGCACGAATGATGTGTCCAAGCCATCTCTATCCCCTTTTCATCATAACCTCATCTACGTTACTTTTGCTGCCAATCAATTGGTAATTGTGGCTACTCTTCCAGCACTCGGGAATCCTTAAATACAGTTGCACAGCTGTTGATGTTAATCACAGAAACCAAATAGATCACAGAACCATTAGAAACAGATCAAGAACCATGAATAAAACTTCTTGAAGATGTAGAGGCTTTTGTGACAAAATGTCGAAATAGATCAATATTCTGAGAAATCATACCTGAGGAGATACATACAATCAGTGAAGATATAATTAACACCATGAATGTATATTACTGCAATGGAAAAAAAATACTGGAACATTGGGTAACACCACAAAAACCTTTGATATCGGGCGAGACCAGAGATTTATTGAAAAATAAAAGTAAAAGATAACTCTGGGCACCACAAGAGTTGAACAACCAAGAATCTCATGGAAGAAGACTATAGGAAGGGAGATTGGATTCCTTGGCTCACAGTGATTAAGTATTTATGAATTATGTGATATTTGGTGAATAAGTTCACTGGATTCCTTACATCCAATGACGGAGACTCCATGGATTCCCTGACCTCCAATGAATGAGCTTCCATGGATGCCGTGACCTCTAATGAATGAGCTTGTATGGATTCTGTGACATCCTATGACTGAGCCTCCATGGATTACTTGATTCTTAATGACTGAGATTCCTTAGAGTCTCTGTCCTTAAATGAGTTTGCTTCCATAGATCCCATGACCTTTAATGACAACCTTTCTAGATTTTTTGACCTCTAATGAATGTCCGTCCACGAATTCCGCGATCTCTGGCGACTGAATCCTCATATAATCTTTGAAGTGTGTTGTGGGTAGTTGTTAATAACCTACCTCCGTCAACAAGTTGCCTAAAAAACAGGACCCACCTAGAAAACTTGGGATTCACAATCCCTGTAGAACCTTACTTATTCTCTAACAGATGGATTGATAGTGATTTTACTAGTAACTTCATTAAGGAGGCTATATACGATTAACATTTTTGACAGAAAATTTTGTGCATCAATAATTTCTCACTAACACATAACCACTTATCGGCTACGTTGTTTATGCAAACAGTTCAGTTGACATCTGACCTTGCTGGCAAGAATAACTTTTTAGGTTTGAATGTGGATCCGAATCTGTGTTAATGACCATAAACAGTTGTTCTGTAGGAAAAAATATCTTTTACTATTATCAAATCAAAATTTTGAAAGAGAAAACTGTAGTCAACGAGATTTGTATTTCTTTGCAAATTTTGTCAGTTAATAATTTTATTTGGTGTCAGTTTTCTAATCTCTTTGATATAACAGCCAGATATTGTACTTTGCAGCACATACTGTACATACATACATACATATATATATATATATATATATATATATATACACATATACAGTATATATACATATGTGTATGTATGTATTTACATATATATGTAAACAGATGACAAAAGGCTGGTGTAACTTGGCCTGATATCCTTGGCCAGATGTTTGCATGGAAGAGCGATGTTATGAGTTTTTTTTTAAGTGAATTTGCGTTAAGCCGGTTGTGAATGGAAGATGAAACTGCAACTCAGTTTGAGCCAAGTCGTTCCTATAAACGGAGGAGGACCAGAGTCCTCCTGAGGGCAAGTGAAAGGGGACGACCCCTTTTTTTCTAAGCGGTTAGTCTACCTGATGGGGGAATAGTTTTGAAGGTTGATGTTTGATGTTTTTAGATACTGGTTTGACTCTCCGGGAGATGATACTCGTTGTACCATTTTCGTCAGGGTTGTAATTAGTGAACATGCAGTTTCTTCTCATAGTTTCATACAATTGTGACCATTTGAATGGCTCTTTATTTGTTTGCTTGATAATAATAGGACCTAAAGGTACTCGAGATTCAAGTAATAAGTAAATATTTACAAGTAAACAAGTTATATGCAGCAATCTTGTGGGTTTCTCTTTCAATAATGCCTAAGTTA
>NC_089799.1:23859613-23862113 GCF_040412425.1 Macrobrachium rosenbergii | reverse complement strand
GAGTCTCTGCCCTTAAATGACTTTGCTTCCATAGATCCCATGACCTTTAATGACAACCTTTATAGATTTTTTGACCTCTAATGAATGTCCGTCCACGAATTCCGCGATCTCTGGTGACTGAATCCTCATATAATCTTTGAACTGTGGTGTGGGTGGTTGTTAATAACCTACCTCCGTCAACAAGTTGCCTAAAAAACAGGACCCACCTAGAAAACTTGGGATTCACAATCCCTGTAGAACCCTACTTATTCTCTAACAGATGGATTGATAGTGATTTTACTAGTAGCTTCATTAAGGAGGCTATATACGATTAACATTTTTGACAGAAAATTTTGTGCATCAATAATTTCTCACTAACACATAACCACTTATCGGCTACGTTGTTTATGCAAACAGTTCAGTTGACATCTGACCTTGCTGGCAAGAATAACTTTTTAGGTTTGAATGTGGATCCGAATCTGGGTTTAATGACCATAAACAGTTGTTCTGTAGGAAAAAATATCTTTACTATTATCAAATCAAAATTTTGAAAGAGAAAACCTGTAGTCAACGAGATTTGTATTTCTTTGCAAATTTTGTCAGTTAATAATTTTATTTGTTGTCAGTTTTCTAATCTCTTTGATATAACAGCCAGATATTGTACTTTGCAGCACATACTGTACATACATACATACATACACACACACACATACACACACACATATATATATATATATATATATATATATATATATATATATATATATATATATATATATATATATATATACATATATACATACAGTATATACATATGTGTATGTATGTATGTAAGTATTTACATATATATGTAAACAGATGACAAAAGGCTGGTGTAACTTGGCCTGATATCCTTGGCCAGATGTTTGCATGGAAGAGCGATGTTATGAGTTTTTTTTTTTAAGTGAATTTGGGTTAAGCCGGTTGTGAATGGAAGATGAAACTGCAACTCAGTTTGAGCCAAGTCGTTCCTATAAACGGAGGAGGACCAGAGTCCTCCTGAGGGCAAGTGAAAGGGGACGACCCCTTTTTTTCTAAGCGGTTAGTCTACCTGATGGGGGAATAGTTTTGAAGGTTGATGTTTGATGTTTTTAGATACTGGTTTGACTTTCCGGGAGATGATACTCGTTGTACCATTTTCGTCAGGGTTGTAATTAGTGAACATGCAGTTTCTTCTCATAGTTTCATACAATTGTGACCATTTGAATGGCTCTTTATTTGTTTGCTTGATAATAATAGGACATAAGGTACTCGAGATTCAAGTAATAAGTAAATATTTACAAGTAAACAAGTTATATGCAGCAATCTTGTGGGTTTCTCTTTCAATAATGCCTAAGTTAATGCTGACTGGAAATTATTAATTGCTTCCTAAGTAATTCATTTATCTGGACCGAATGAAAAATAAAATAAAATGGAAACAGGAAAGCTCACTTAGTACCTAAGGATTTGGGAGACTTATACGACAAAATATCTATATGACGGACCTTCGTTTCAACTTAATCCTAATTAACGGCTACAGGAACTGATGAAATCCTTTTCATTTAACCCTTTTTACCGACATCTATATTTCCTCCTATTTGTCAATAAGGAAATTAACTACTGCTCCCTGTGTTACTGGGAAGGGAAGCAATAATTTTCCTCACATGGATATCCCCAGTTTCTTGTATTAAAGAAAAATTCGAGACTGTAGTTTGTTATTTATTTAACTATGATAATGACGAAAACGTTTCTTATGACAAATGTATCTTTAGATTTCTTACATCTACCATTTGCCATAGAGACCGGATCCTCCAATGATGGAACCTCCGTGTCCTCCAATAACTGAGCCTCCACCGATTCCATGGCCAATGCCAGGCTTTCCAAAGCTCACGGAAGAACTCACTAGTCCTCCAATACCTGGAGTGATTGAAACACTTTTCCCTCCGCCATGTCCAAATCCTCCTCCAATGCCTCCAACGCCTCCAATTCCTCCAATGCCGCCAAGACCTCCAATGCCCCCAAGACCTCCAACACCTCCAATGCCTCCAATGCCTCCAACTCCTCCAATGCCTCCAATGCCTCCAATGCCGCCATGACCTCCATAGAGATGACCACCCAAGGCGCAGGTGGCAAGAAGGGCAACAGCCAGAACAATCTTGAAAGAAGCCTGGAATGAAAGTAGATATCATTTATGTCGATTAGTTTAACTTCTTATTTTATTTATATTTTGATCCAAATTAACATTATGTTGAGAGTTTTCTTGTGAATGCTTTTTTCTTACTCGTAGTTATATGTTTTTTGGATTTTTATTTATACAGTAGCGATACACTTGAATATCATTGACCAGTGTCAAAGAGACCTGTCATAAGAGGTAAATGAATAACTTCCAAGGTAGATATTTAACTTGGAAGGGTGAAACGAGAACCAAAGGTTTCATGTCTCTTTCTCAGTGCACTATTTGAAAAGCAACCCTCAAGTCTCCTTAAGCAATGAAAAATACACT
>NC_089799.1:23854613-23857113 GCF_040412425.1 Macrobrachium rosenbergii | reverse complement strand
ATATATATATATATATATATATATATATATATATATATATATATATATATATATATATATATATATATATATATATATATATATATATATATATATATATAATATATATACATACATATATGATGTCTGTGTGTTTACATGAGTGCTTATGTTTGTGTAACTGGGACTACTGAGGCATATTACCTAAATACCTTCATGGACCAGGTCCATCTTTCCAAGTTAGTAGTATTAAAATTTTGACCCGACATGCTCTGTAGGTTGATAAAAGGCTAGATCTACAATAGAAAAGTGTGTCCTTGCTCAGGAAAAGCACAAGAAACCAATCAAAGGCAATGTGATGATGGATATTGTTCACAAGTTGATTCCTTGATCTGTCACTGATGCAGGGCAGATGACCTTGATCAAAACCCGATTGTCAACGGCCGGAATGATAGACAACATTCAGAAGTACGCCACAGTTCTGAGCGTGCTTGGATTGGTATTAGTATCCAAGTTAACAAGTCCTCATCATCAGCATCGCTGTAAAGAACATCTTTGAAATCCCTGACCTTCTCGTGTTTTCACATATACAAATCTCTTTTTATCGCCAATCTCCCTTCCCATAGTTCTTATATATACAGGTAGGTCTTGGTCTTCCAATCCTTTTGGTGGCCATATGAGCCTAACTGACAGGACTTTTCTCCCCAGGAGTTGCACAAATGATGTGTCCAAGCCATCTCTATCCCCTTTTCATCATAACCTCATCCACATTACTTCTGCTGCTAATCAATTGGTAATTGTGGCTACTCTTCCAGCACTCGGAAATCATTAAATACAGTTGCACAGCAGTTGATATTAATCACAGAAACCAAATAGATCACAGAACCATTAGATGCAGATCAAGAACCATGAATAAAACTTCTTGAAGATGTAGAGGCTTTTGTGACAGAATGTCGAAACAGATCAATACTCTGTGAGAAATCATACCTGAGGAGATACATACAATCAGTGAAGATATAATTAACACCATGAATGTATATTACTGCAATGGAAAAATAAATACTGGAACATTGGGTAACACCACAAAAACCTTTGATATCGGGCGAGACCAGAGATTCATTGAAAAATAAATGTAAAAGATAACTGTGGGCACCACAAGAGTTGAACAACCAAGATCCTAATGGATGAAGACTATAGGAAGGGAGATTGGATCCCTTGGCTTACAGTGATTAAGTGTTCATGAATTATCTGATATTTAATGAATAAGTTTCACTGGATTTCTTACATCCAATAACGGAGACTCCATGGATTCCCTGACCTCCAATGAATGAGCTTCCATGGATGCCGTGACCTCTAATGAATGAGCTTGTATGGATTCTGTGACATCCTATGACTGAACCTCCATGGATTACTTGATTCTTAATGACTGAGATTCCTTAGAGTCTCTGCCCTTAAATGACTTTGCTTCCATAGATCCCATGACCTTTAATGACAACCTTTATAGATTTTCTGACCTCTAATGAGTGACCTTCCACGAATTCCGCGATCTCTGGTGACTGAATCCTCATATAATCTTTGAACTGTGGTGTGGGTGGTTGTTAATAACCTACCTCCGTCAACAAGTTGCCGAAAAAACAGGACCCACCTAGAAAACTTGTGATTCACAATCCCTGTAGAACCCTACTTATTCTCTAACAGATGGATTGATAGTGATTTTACTAGTAGCTTCATTAAGGAGGCTATATACGATTAACATTTTTGACAGAAAATTTTGTGCATCAGTAATTTCTCACTTACACATAACCCCTTATCGGCTACGTTGTTTATGCAAACAGTTCAGTTGACATCTGACCTTGCTGGCAAGAATAACTTTTTAGGTTTGAATGTGGATCCGAATCTGGGTTTAATGACCATAAACAGTTGTTCTGTAGGAAAAAATATCTTTTACTATTATCAAATCAAAATCTTGAAAGATAAAACTGTAGTCAACGAGATTTGTGTTACTTTGCAAATTTTGTCAGTTAATTTTATTTGGTGTCAGTTTTCTAATCTCTTTGATATAACAGCCAGATATTGTACTTTGTTGCACATACACACACACACACACACATATATATATATATATATATATATATATATATATATATATATATATATATATATATATATATATATATACAGTATATATACATATGTGTATGTATGTATGTATGTATTTACATTTACATATATATGTAAACAGATGACAAAAGGCTGGTGTAACTTGGCCTGATATCCTTGGCCAGATGTCTGCATGGAAGAGCGATATTATGAGTTTTTTTTTAAGTGAATTTGAGTTAAGCCGGTTGTGAATGGAAGATGAAACTGCAACTCAGTTTGAGCCAAGTCGTTCCTATAAACGGAGGAGGAGTAGAGTCCTCTTGAGGGCAAGTGAAAGGGGACGACCCCTTTTTTTCTAAGCGGTTAGTCTACCTGATGGGGGAATAGTTTTAAAGGTTGATGTTTGTTGTTTTCAGATACT
>NC_089799.1:23834613-23849613 GCF_040412425.1 Macrobrachium rosenbergii | reverse complement strand
TATATATATATATATATATATATATATATATATATATATATATATATATATGACTTTTATCACATCACCATGATCCATATACAATCAGTAAGCTACAAACGTCCTTTAATATCCAATTCGCTCTACCTCGGAAATAATAGATTTTCAGATATGGTACCGAAGGGGAATTTTTTAGTGGATGATAAGTTCGTCGTCCTGTGGGCTCGAACCAGCAAAGGACAAGAACTCAGGACTACAGTGGACGCTTAACCCACGCGGCCAGCAAGTGAGGTATAAGTGGATATCGTCTCCCATATACAAATTGCCTGTCGAACTCAGGTATTTGTATTAGAGATGATATCCACCCACCTCTGCCATGCCATATTATGACTTTTTATCACATCACCGTGATTCATATACAATCAGTAAGCTACAAACGTCCTTTAATATCCAATTCGCTCTACCCCGGAAATAATATATTTTCATATATGTTACCGAAGGAAATTTTTTGGTTGATAATAAGTTCATCGTCCCTAATACAAACACCTGAGTTCGACGGGTGATTTGTATATGGGAGACGATATCCACTTATACCTCACTTGCTGGCCGTGTGGGTTAAACGTCCACTGTGGTCCTGAGTTCTTGTCCTTCGCTGGTTCGAGCCCAAGGGATGACGAACTTATTATCAACAAAAAAATTTCCCTTCGGTAACATATATGAAAATATATTATTTCCGGGGTAGAGCGAATTGGATATTAAAGGACGTTTGTAGCTTACTGATTGTATATGAATCACAGTGATGTGATAAAAAGTCATAATATGGCTGCGTGCGACAAACGCACTACACGGTTAGCATGGCAGAGGTGGGTGGATATCGTCTCTAATACAATCACCTGAGTTCGACGGGCGATTTGTATATGGGAGACGATATCCACTTATACCTCACTTGCTGGCCGCGTGGGTTAAGCATCCACTGTAGTCCTGAGTTCTTGTCCTTCGTTGGTTCTAGCCCACGTGACAACGAACTTATTATCAACTAAACAATTCCCCTTCGGTAACATATATGAAAATATATTATATCCGAGGTAGAGCGAATTGGATATTAAAGGACGTTTGTAGCTTACTGATTGTATATGAATCACGGTAATGTGATAAAAAGTCATAATATGGCTGCGTGCGACAAACGCACTACACGGTTAGCATGGCAAGGTGGGTGGATATCGTCTCTAATACAAACACCTGAGTTCGACGGGCGATTTGTATATGGGAGACGATATCCACTTATACCTCACTTGCTGGCCGTGTGGATTAAGGCGTCCACTGTAGTCCTGAGTTCTTGTCCTTCGTTGGTTCGAGCCCACGGGACGACGAACTTATTATCAACTAAAAACCTCCCTTCGGAAACATATATGAAAATATATTATTTTCGAGGTAGAGCGAATTGGATATTAAAGGACGTTTGTAGCTTACTGATTATTATATATATTATATATATATATATATATATATATATATATATATATATATATATATATATATATATATATATGTATATATATTCTTGTAGACTAGGATACTAATACCAACCCTAACACGCTCATAACAGTGATGTTCTTCTGAATGTTGTCTACCCTTCCGGCTTTTGCCAACTGGTTTTTAACCTAGGTCATTTGCCCTGGATCAGTGATAGGTCAAGCAATTAGTTTGTGAACAATATCAACCATCACACTGCCTTTGATTGATTTCCTTCCCTTTTGGTGGCCATAGGAGCCTAGCTGACAGCACTTTTCTCTCCAGGAGTTGCACGAATGATGTGTCCAAGCCATCTCCATCCCCTTTTCGTCATAACCTCATCTATATTACTTCTGCTGCTAATCAATTGGTAATTGTGGCTACTCTTGCAACACGCGGGCATCCTTAAATACAGTTGGATAGCTGTTGATGTTAATCACAGAAACCAAATAGATCACAGAACCATTAAATGTAGATCAAGAACCATGAATAAAACTTCTTGAAGATGTAGAGGCTTTTGTGACAGAATGTCGAAATAGATCAATACTCTGTGAGAAATCATATCTGAGATACATACAATCAGTGAAGACGTAATTAACACCATGAATGTATATCACTGTAATGGAAAAAAATTTCTGGAATATTGGGGAACACCACAAAAACCTTTGATATCGGGCGAGACCAGAGATTCATTAAAAAATAAAAGTAAAAGATAACTGCGGGCACCACAAGAGTTGAACAACCAAGAATCTCATGGATGAAGACTATAGGAAGGGAGATTGGATCCCTTGGCTTACAGTGATTAAGTGTTCATGGATTCTGTGATCTTTAATGAATAAGTTTCACTGGATTCCTGACATCCAATGACGGACACTCCATGGATTCCCAGACCTCCAATGAATGAGCCTCTATGGATGCCGTGACCTTTAGTGAATGAGCTTGTATGGATTCTGTGACATCCTATGACTGAGCCTCCATGGATTACTTGATTCTTAATGACTAAGATTCCTTAGAGTCTCTGTCCTTAAATGACTTTGCTTCCATAGATTCCGTGACCTTTAATGACTGAACCTTTCTAGTTTTTTGACCTGTAATGAATGACCTTCCACGAATTCCGCGATCTCTGGTGATCGAATCTTCATATAATCTTTGAACTTTGGTGTGGATGGTTGTGAATAATCTACCTCCGTCAACAAGTTGCCTAAAAAATAGGACCCACCTAGAAGACTTGGGATTCACAATCCCTATAGCACCCTTCATATTCTCTAACAGATGGATTGATAGTGATTTTACTGGTAGCTTCATTAGGGAGGCTATATACGATTAACATTTTTGACAGAAAATTTTGTGTATCAGTAATTTCTCACTTACACATAACTCTTTATCGGCTACGTTGTTTATGCAAACAGTTCAGTTGACATCTGACCTTGCTGGCAAGAATAACTTTTAGGTTTGAATGTGGATCCGAATCTGGATTTAATGGCCATAAACAGGTGTTCTATAGGAAAAAGTATCTTTTACTATTATCAAGTCAAAATTTTGAATGAGAAAACTGTAGTCAATGAGATTTGTGTTTCTCTGAAAATTTTGTCATTTAATAATTTTATTTGGTGTCAGTTTTCTAATCTCTTTGATATAACAGCCAGATATTGTACTTTGCCGCACATCCACACACACACACACACACACACACACACACACACACACACACACACACACACACACACACACACATATATATATATATATATATATATATATATATATATATATATATATATATATATATATATATATATATATATACAGTATATCTATATACAGTATATATACATGTGTATGTATGTATGTATGTATGTATGTATGTATGTATGTATGTATGTATGTATGTATGTATGTATTTACATACATATGTAAACAGATGACAAAAGGCTGGTATAACTTGGCCCAATATCATTGGCCAGATGTTTGCATGGAAGAGCGATGTTATGAGTTTTTTTAAAGTGAATTTGGGTTAAGCTGGTTGTGAATGGAAGATGAAACTGCAACTCAGTTTGAGCCAAGTCGTTCCTATAAACGGAGGAGGACCAGAGTCCTCTTGAGGGCAAGTGAAAGGGGATCACCCATCTTTTTTTAAGTGGTTGGTCTACCTGATGGGGGAATAGTTTTGAAGGTTGATGTTTGATGTTTTCAGATATTGGTTTGACTCTCCGGGAGATGATACTCGTTGTACCATTTTCGTCAGGTTTGTAATTAGTGAACATGCAGTTTCTTCTCATAGTTTCATACAATTGTGACCATTTGAATGGCTCTTTATTTGTTTGTTTGATAATAATAATGCTTAAGTTAATGCTGACTGAAAATGATTAAATGCTTCCTAACTAATTCCTTTATCTGGACCGAATAAAAAATAAAATAAAATGAGAACAGGAAAGTTCACTTAATACCTAAGGGTTTCGAAGATCTATACGACAAAGTATCTATATGACGGACCTTCGTTTCAACTTAATCCTAACTAACGGCTACAGGAACTGATGAAATTATTTTCATTTATTCCTTTTTACTGACATCCATATTTCCTCCCATTTGTCAATAAGGAAATTAACTACTGCCCCTCTGTTACTGGGAAGGGAAGTAATAATTTTCCTCACATGGATATCCCCAGTTTCTTGAATTAAAGAAAAGCCTCCAGACTGTAGTTTGTTATTTATTTAACTATAATAATGACGAAAACGTTTCATATTACAAATGTGTCTTTAGATTTCGTACATCTACCATTTGCCATAGAGACCGGATCCTCCAATGATGGAACCACCGTGTCCTCCAATGACTGAGCCTCCACCGATTCCATGGCCAATGCCAGGCTTTCCAAAGCTCACGGAAGAACTCACTAGTCCTCCAATACCTGGAGTGATTGAAACACTTTTCCCTCCGCCATGTCCAAATCCTCCTCCAATGCCTCCAATGCCTCCAACGCCTCCAATGCCTCCTATGCCTCCAACGCCTCCAATGCCCCCAATGCCTCCAAGTCCCCCAAGGCCTCCAAGGCCTCCATGGCCTCCAATGATACCCCCTCCATGACCTCCATAGAGATGTCCACCCAAGGCACAGGTGGCAAGAAGGGAGACAGCAAGAACAATCTTGAAAGAAGCCTGGAATAAAAGTATATTATATTTATACCGAGCATTTTATTTGTTTTAACCCAAGATAACTTTTTGTTAGAAACTCCCAGTGGATGTGTTCGTTGTAATTGTATAAGATATTTTTCGTATTTTTTTATAAACAACAGCGATACACTTAAACATTAATGACCAGTGTCAAATGGATATGTCTTGCAAAGTTAATGAATAGCTACTTTCTCAACAGATATTTAACATGAAAGACTGAAAAGAGTGCAATGTTTCTACTAGCTTTTTTTTTTTTTATTTACAGAGTGATATACAGAACAGGAACCCCCAAGTCTACCTAAGTAATGAAAAATGAACAGAAATCTGTTATCATTAAGAATCCTCTTTCCATTTTTTACGCGCTGGCAGCCTATGAAGGGTCGTAGGCACCGATAATGCACCCTAAAAGGTCATTCCATAATTCTATGAACTAGTATGTCTTTTCAAAATGTGATCACATTTCTGCTACTATTTGGGAGACCTTTGCACGACGTACCTTCTTGTGGGGACTTTTTGCTATTCGTAAAATAGACTGAATTTTTAAAACAGAGGAACATTGAAAGCAAGAAATAATTAAACTAGACTGAAATGGAAAGCTATCATGTTTCCATTTGTGTTGTTTAAGACAATGCATGCGTAGACACAGATGCACACTTGTATATATATATATATATATACATATATATATATATATATATATATATATATATATATATATATATATATATATATATATATATATATACATGTGTGTGTGTTGCGTTTATGTATGTGTATGTAAGTGCTTGAGCATGTAAAAGCTCACATATGGAAGTATATTAATGCAAAGCAAATGGATATTATTGATAGCAGACACACTAAGAGATGTATGCAAGTTAATCATTAGAACTGACATACTCTTTCTGAGAAGCTGGAACCAATCTTACCATTTTGAAGTCAGCAGAGGCAATGTCGCTTCTGTTGTGGAAGTCTCCTTATATACACGAAAGGTGAGCTATAACCCTGGACACACTGCCACTTCAAAATATTTTTTTCTTTCTTTTTTAGACATGGAGATAAAATCAAGATTATGTTGTCATTTACTTGTGGTTATTTTAGTTTTTCCCACAGTTACACCTTAACAAAATAATGTTCTTTGTTTTTTTTTTTTTGTCCTTTCAGTCTGTTGAAATACTCATGCTTATTAAATTGTGCCCATTTCAGTCATGAAACTGTAACGTCATCTCCTTAAGATTTGCTCTTAATTAAATTGTTATAGCTGTGCCTTCGGAGTGACTCAGTGGAAGAAGGATAACTGGTACAAAGAAAAAAAGCAAAGAAAATATAAATGCGGAAAAGACGGCTTTTTTTTTTCCTTGTCCAGATACCCGTCAGCAGACCTTCGGGCTTATGCATCCGAAGCTTTTTTTTTTTTGGCGCCCACTGTTACGCAAATTTTAATTAAGGAGTCATGAATTCCTGTTATGTAATGAATTGTAGGATGGATTTTCGTCAGAACTGTATCCCTTTGCATTACGCTCAGAAGAATCTTTTCATAATTATCACTCGTACTACTTGTGCTTATCAATTTTTTGACCAATGTGAATATATATATATATATATATATATATATATATATATATATATATATATATATATACATATATACATATATTATATATATATATATACATACATATATTATATATATATATATATATAATGTATATATTTAAATAGCCCATATGTGCGTGTGCGCGCGCGTGTGTATGTGTGTGTGTGAGTTGTTTGTGTGTATCTGTGTTTACATGAGAATGTCACCAATTTTACAAACAACTTCTTATTGATTAAATAAGATACAAAACGCCATTATACCAAAGTTCACACAGAAATAGTTCGCACAGGAAATTAAATATATTAAATGCTCCTTCTCTTATGGGATTTGAACCTATGCTGTTTTTGGGACTGAACTAGAATGGCAATGACTTAATTCCGCCAGCCGTTCTTGATTGTGGACTCAAGGAAGTATTCACCTTACATCATCCATCTTACATAATTCTAGATGAAGCGAGTACGATAATGGGTTTTTCTGTTCTATTATATATATATATATATATATATATATATATATATATATATATATATATATATATATATATATATATATATATATATATATAATAGAATTTAGAAAACATTCACTTGCTTTATTATATATAGTTCTTGTATATATCGAATATATACTTATTATCAATAAATATCCCTTTATATATATACATTCACTTGCTGGCCGTGTGGATTAAGGCGTCCACTGTAGTCCTGAGTTCTTGTCCGGTGATTGTTGGTCATCGAGGCACGGGACAAACGGACTTCATTATCAGAGGTGGGTGGATAAGAAATACAAACACCTGAGTTTTGGATTAACATATATGAAAATATATTATTTCTGAGGTAGATCCACTGTTTTCCTGGTTATTAAAGGACGTTTGTAGCGGGACGACTGATTGTATATGAATCCCTTTGGTGATGTGATAAAAGTATTATTTATATATATATATATATATATATATATATATATATATATATATATATATATATATATATATATATATATATTTACAGTATATAATTGTATATATATTACAGAAAGGCTGTGAAACCTGGAATTTCATTAAATCCCTGACATTTTCAGGGAAGTCGTGAAAGCACCAATTCACTCAGAGACATTTGATCCCCTAGGGGCTAGTACTAAACACGGCTAAACAGTGATTCATCTAGACTGTTTTGCCGTATTTAGTCCTAGCCCCTTGGGGATCAAATGCACTTTGGGATATTTGATCGCTGGGGGGCTCGTACTAAACATGGCGAAACAGATCCCCGAGGCGCTAATACTAAACACAGCGTAACAGTCTAGATGAATCACTGTTTCGCTGTGTTTAGTACTAGCCCCTAGGGGATCAAATATTCTTAAGTGAATTGGTTATTTCACAAATTCCCTGAAAATGTCAGGGATTTCGTGGAATCCCTGGTTTGACAAGCTTACTGTAACATATATGTACATATACATGTGTGTATGTTTGTGCATGGGTTTGTAACTTGGATAACTGGGATATGTTATATAAATATCCCTTTAGATTTTATGGTATATCCTGGATTTGGCCCAGAGGTACTTTGTAGGCCAATAAAAGACTGGATCTATAATAGAAAACCGCGTCCTTCCTCTGAAAAAGCACAAGAAATCACTGGCAGTGTGATGCTGCATAATGTTAAGATGTTGTGTACCTGATCTGTCCCTTCGTTTTCAGCTTTTGATGCCTGGCAGAAGACCATTATCAAAAACCAATTGGTAACGGCATGATGGATAGGCACATTCAGAAATACATTTCAGTTCTGAGCGTATTGGGGTTGTTAAAAGTATCCCACTTTACAAATTCCTTCATCAGCATGGCTGCAAAGGGTGTCTTTGAAATTCCTCTACCTATGCTTTTCCTGTGCTGTCATTTCTCACATCTCTTTATTTTCAGCCCTCATTCTCATAGTTTTTATACAAGTAGGCTTAGGTCTTTCAACCCTTATGGTGAACACAAGAGCCCAGCTGACAGGTCTTTATCAGACATTACTCTCCCTAGGTGTTGTGTGAAGTCCTCTTCATCTCGTTTTCATCGTTACCTCGTCTACATTACATCTCATTCTGCCAGTCAACTGGTAATTGAGGCTACTCTTCCAACACAAGTGCATCCCTAAATACAGCTGGACAGTTGATGATGTTAATCACAGAATCCAAATAGATCACAGAACCGTCAGCTGGAAGAGTTCAAGAACCACGACGAATGGTAGGACCTATAGACCTAATTGACAAAGTATCCAATTATATCCCAATAAACCCTCTTAAATATGTAGAGGCTTTAGTGACAGAACATCGAAATAGATTAATATTTTGAGCAACCATATCTGAGGACAATCCATGAACATGGAATTAACATCATGAATGAATATCATTATAATGGAAAGAATGGCTGGAACATAAACTGGGTAGCACCATAAAAATCCTCGGTATAGGACGAGACCAGGGATTAAATTAGAAATAAACTAAAGCATTAGATAACTGTGGGCACCACAAGAGCTGGACGACCAAGACCCTTCGTGGATGAAGACTATAAGAGGGAGGATTGGATCCCCTGGCTTACAATGACTGAGTGTTCATGAATTCTGTGATCTCTAATGAATAATCCTCACTCGATTCCTGACATCCAATGATGGAGACTCCATGGATTCCTTGACCTCCACTGAATGAGCCTCCACGGATTACTTGATTCTTAATGACTGAGCCTCCATGGATTACTTGAAACCTAATGACTGGGACTCCTTGGATTCTCTGTCCCTAAATGCCTTTGCTTCCATAGGGTCTGTTACCTCTGATGACTGAGCCTCAAGAGATTTTCTGAACTCTTATGTTAAAGGTTCCATGAATTCTGTGACCTCTTATGTCTAAGGTTCCATGAATTCTGTGACCTCTTATGTCTAAGGTTCCATGAATTCTGTGACCTCTCATGTTTGAGGTTCCATGAATTCTGTGATATCTTATGTCTAAGACTGACAGTGGTTTTACTAGTAGCTTTATTAGGGGAATTCTAGATTTACATTGTTGCCAGAAAATTTTGTGCATCGGTGATTTGTCACCTACATGAAACCCCTCATCGGCTACACTGTTTGCATAAGCAGCTCAGTTGACATCTGACCTTTATGTTGGCAGGAAAGAAATTCTAGGTTCGAGCGTGAACAGTTTTGTAAGAAATACCCTTCACCTCTATATACATTAGAATGTTGTGTCAGATACGCAGTATCACTCCAAGACGATGCATAATTTTACTTCAAAATTTGTGCAGCATTTCAGGTTGGAAGACCTTTCACTTACACCCGATATCATAAAATCTCGAGAATAAATAGAATGGCGTAAATATTTTGATCGTCTCTGACCATTTGGAACTTGTTTTCGTCCTTCATCTTCATTCCGACTTGAAAATAATTGTTAATAGACTGGTAGGAGAGAGCTCTGCATGTGAGTTTAGACTCATAAGCCATTTCCATGATGCTGACAGCGATTTTTTAATTGCTAAGCCTTAAAACCGGAGGGATCTATTGCAGGTCTGTGATGTAATTATCGGCAGGGAGTATTTTGCTGATGATGCACAGTGGCTAAACAAATGACAACTGGATGGCGTAACTGTAACGAATATCAACAACTATTCTGATGTTTGCATGGAAAAGCAATGTTCTGAGTCTTCCTGAAGTGAATTAGGGTTAAGCCATTTGAAAATGGAAGTTGAGACAGCAACTGAGGTTGGTCCGAGTATTCCGATAAACAAAGGCGGAGCGTGGTCCTGATGAGGAGCAGGTGAAAGGGGTGACCCAGTCCTTTTGGAGGGGGTTAGTCTGCCTGATGAGGGAATACTTTTAAAGAAAGATCTTAAACATTCAGTGGAACGATTTTGTCAGATGCTGGTTTGACTCTCCAAGAGATGACGCTCGTATACCATTTTCATCAGTATAGTTTTTTTTTAATAGTTTAATACCATAGTGACCATTTGAGGGGTTCTTAGTGTTTGCTTTGTAAGTGGCTTTCATTACCTATGCTTATACTCTTCATCTGAGTGGCCCTTTATTTGTTTGCTTGACAATAATATTGTTCAAGTTAATACTGAATGATAATTATTAATTACTAGCAAATTAGGTCTTAACTTAGCCTAATCAGTGGTTATAGGAACTGAATAATAATATTCATTTAACATTTTTTGCTGCCCTCCGAATTTCCTCCTATTTATCGAAAAGAGGAGTAACATGTCCCCTGTATTATTGTGAAGGGAGTCTATATTTTTGTTTACATGCATATCCCCAGTTTCTTGAATTGAAAAATAAACTCGAGACCGTAGTTTGTTATTTATTTATCTATTTAATGACGAAAGGTTTCAAGCGATAAATGTATCTATCATTTGCCATAGAGACCAGAGCCTCCAATGATGGAACCTCCATGTCCTCCAATGACTGAGCCTCCACCGATTCCATGACCTCCACCGATTCCATGGCCTCCACCGATTCCATGACCTCCACCGATTCCATGGCCAAGGCCAGGTCTTCCATAACTCACGGAAGAACTTACAAGTCCTCCAATACCTGGTGTGATTGAAACCACATGACTTCCGCCATGTCCCAACCCTCCTCCAATGCCTCCATGGCCTCCAATGATACCTCCTCCAACGCCTCCATGGCCTCCAATGATACCTCCTCCAAGGCCCCCATGGCCTCCAATGATACCTCCTCCAAGGCCCCCATGGCCTCCAATGATACCTCCTCCACGACCTCCATAGAGGTGACCACCCAAGACGCAGGTGGCAAGGAGGGTGATAGCAAGAACAATCTTGAAAACAGCCTGGAATAAAAAAAAAAAAAATATATATATATATATATATATATAGTCACCTTGAGTAGTATGATTGCTCCTTTTAATTTATAAGCAACATTGTTACAAAACTTCCTATGGCAGTGTTATTTTGAACTGTGGTTATATGTTATTTTCTACATTTTTATTTAAACAGTATTAACTCTCTTGACTACCCTCGAAAACTGTGCAAAAGATTTAAAAGTAAAATGAGTGGTTACTTATTTTATTGAAGTTTAACTTGAAAGGCAGAAAGGGGTACCAACATTTTCACATTTTTATTTCACTGAATGAAATTGTGAAAAGTAACCCCAAGTCTACCTAAGTAAAGAGAAACACCCAAAAATGTATCAGAAATAAATGACCACCGACCATTTCATTTCATAGATGGACTATGGCAGACATATCAAGTGAAAATTCATCTGAAAAGGTCATTACTTGATGATGCATCAGCTTATCTTTTTAAGATGCGACCACATTTCAGCTACCTTCCTGAAGACCTATGAACATCGTACCTCTTTTGGTTGATTTTTTTTATTCGTAAAACAGATTATAAAGTAAAATCAAAAGGAACATCGCTCCCAAGAAAGAAATGAAACAAACTGCGAAATAGGAAGCTATCCTGATTTCATTAGTTTTATTCTGGGTAACATTTCTCTTCATATGTGTGTGTATATATATATATATATATATATATATATATATATATATATATATATATATATATATATATATATATATATATATATATGTATACATATATATATATATGTATGTATATATATATATATATATATATGTATATATATATATATATATATATATATATATATATATATATATATATATATATATATATATATATATAAAGCTACAAACGTCCTTTAATATCAATTCACTCTACCTGAAATAATATATTTTCATATATGTTACCGAAGGGGAATTTTTAAGTTGATAATAAGTCCACCGTCCCGTGGGATCAGAACCAGCGACGGACGAGGAATCAGGACTACAGTGACGCACTAACGAAATCGGCCACAAGCCGATTTCGTTAGTGCGTCACTGTAGTCCTGATTCCTCGTCCGTCGCTGGTCGATCCCACGGGACGGTGGACTTATTATCAACTTAAAAATCCCCTTCGGTAACATATATGAAAATATATTATTTCCGAGGTAGAGTGAACTGATATTAAAGGACGTTTGTAGCTTTTGATTGTATATGAATCACGGTGATGTGATAAATAGTCATATATATATATATATATATATATATATATATATATATATATATATATATATATATATATATAAGCGTGTGTGTGTGTGAAGAGTGAGTGAGAGAGAGAGAGAGAGAGAGAGAGAGAGAGTAAAGCTGATGCAAGTGACTAAATCACAGCTTGGTCGAAAGTTCGAAGGTAGGCTGGGATCGTGCTACAATACAGACTTTACAAACGTGAACCAACTCATCTACCACTGCGCTACATAACGAGCTCCTTTCAACACTTGCAACTCAGCCAGAGGGGCTAAGCAACATCAGGTCAAGTCAGAGCATGACTGGTGACCTAGGAGAAATGGAAGACACAGCTGAGAGAAAGCCAATCAGAAAATCCGTGATTGCAGACAGTGAGACCAATTACGTCATCCTAACACAAGCTTACAAACTGAAGGATAACCACTTCAACGATTAAGGCGTGGAAAAACAAAACTCTCTCTCTCTCTCTCTCTCTCTCTCTCTCTCTCTCTCTCTCTCTCTCTCTCTCTCTCTCTATATATATATATATATATATATATATATATATATATATATATATATATATAATGTATAATATACCCATATAAGTAAGTATATGAATGCAAAGCAAATGGATGTGCAGTACATTCTTCGTAAGCAAAAGTATGATTAACAGCAGATATATCAGTAGATGTATGCAAATGAATCATATTTGATATATTCTTTCTAAGAAGCTGGACTAAGTCTTACCATTTTGAAGTCAGCCAGAGCAATGCACCTTCCCGCTGTGGAAGTCTCTTTATATACACGAAAGGTGAGCTGTAACCCTGGGCTCATTGGCATTCCAAAATATATTAAGCATGAAAATAAAATCATACTGAAGACCATTCCTTCACTCACTTATATTTTCTTTATTTTTATTCTTCGAGTTAAATCTCAAAAAAACGTGTTTTTTTCTGTACTCTCAGTCCAGAGGTTAAAATAATCGTGCCCAAAACAAATCCCGAAACTGTAACATCATGTAGCTAGGATTTGCTGTTCATTAAATTTATTTTGTAACAAGCCATAGCGGCGTTCCCTTAGAGTGGCTCAAAGTGAGAAGGATAACTGGTACAAGAGAAAAAAAGAAAATAAAAATGCGGAAAAGACGACTTTTTTTTTTTTTTTACTTTCCAGATGCCCGTCCTTCAGGCTTATGCATCTGAAACTTTTTTTTTCCGCTAAGTTACGCCTTTTTCATTTACTAGTCATGAACCCCTGTTACGTAATGAATTGCATTCTGTGTTTACATCAGAACTGGATTCTTTTTTCACTACACTCAGAAGAGGATTTTCATAATAATTCCTCGTATCTGGGTCGTTCATCTCTCTCTTAACCAGTATGAGCATATATTTATACAAACACATACATACATACATACATACATACATACATACATACATATATGTATGTATACATACACACACACATATATATAATGTGAATGTTTGTATATTTGTTCGTCCACTATAGAAGTCCAAGCCACTTTACAGACCCAGACAAAATTTTGCACATGGCCTCTATGTCACTCCAGAAAGGTTTTTAACTCAAAATCAAACCCCTGCCCCGTGACAGAAATACAAACACAGACAAAACAAATTAAATTTCCGTTTTTAAGTTACCTTTTCCTTGGGGTTACTGGGTTAATTCTCATTTTTCTCCTGACGCTCCACCTTTTATTCCATGTGCTGTCAGATGTATAGTTACTACAACAATAAATCCAAATCCCCTATAACATACATTTTTGCTCAGAATTGACGTGAATTTTGATCATAATTAATACTAATTATTAAAATAAGTGTTAAAAATATACCTCACTGCTTGGCTGTATTGCTAAATTAAATATTTTTGGCTTCGTTACAAAACATATTTCATAGCTATAAAGCAATAAACCCGAACCAGCAGGTCCAAAGATTTTCTCCCTAAATACATACACATGCCAGTTGTCTTCCTCATTCGCGCATGCGCAGTAGCTGCTAGCTCAGCACAACGTGTAAGATGTATGATGACAGTATATCCTTTTTCATTATTAGTTCAAATGCGAATTTTCTCATCAATTCGATCGTTTCTTCGTTTTTACCTTCGGAATTCGTTTTAGTGACTACTTAGTGAGTTACGATGGCGTATAACGTTATAAATTCGGTTTAAATGAGGTTTGTGGGGTGTTTTGGCAACAACACTTCACTACATACCTAAGGCCGGTGGTCCGTCTGTTGTTGCACAAGAGACTGACCTTCTCCCCTCGCACACATGCACAAACACACAGACACTCCTAAGTGCGAATTGTAGAGCAATACAATAATTTTATTTATTGTCTTTGTTCAGTGGAGATGCTTTTTATTCTCCTCTGATAGAGAAACGTAACTTCCCCTCCCCGTTCCTTCCCCACAACCTCCCCTCCCCCCTTTCCCCACAACCTCCCCTCCCCCCTAGTTCCTCTGTTGGTCGCGAGTTCGAATCTCCGACCGGCCAATGAAGAACAAGAGGAATTTGTTTCTGGTGATAGAAATTCATTTCTCGCTATAAAGTGGTTCGGATTCCACAATAAGCTGTAGGTCCCGTTGCTAGGTAACCAATTGGTGCTTAGCCACGTAAAAATAAATCTAATCCTTCGGGCCAGCCCTAGGAGAGCTGTTAATCAGCTCAGTGGTCTGGTTA
>NC_089799.1:23819613-23829613 GCF_040412425.1 Macrobrachium rosenbergii | reverse complement strand
CATACCAACATACATACATCCATAAATATATGCATGTGTGTATATGTGTGGCTGGGTGTGGGTAACTGGGATATTTGAGGCAAGTTACTTAAATACCTTCATGGACCTGTGGGCGTATCAAGTCACGCTGGCAAAACTGGTAGTACCTGTCTTTTGGCCCCGAGCTGCTTTGTACCTGTAGGTTGATAAAAAGGATAGATCTATGATCGAAAATTGTGTCCTTGCTCAGGAGGAGCTCAGGAAATCCCTGGCAGTGAGATATCGGATAGCGTTCAGTTGTTAAGAGCTTGATCTGGCTCAAATGTTTCGGTTCCTGATGTTGGGCAGATGACAATTGGCAATGACCGGATGGATAGACAAAATTTCGAAATGCACTTCAGTTCCGAATGTGTTTGGGTTGCTTGGAATATCCCGGTTTGCAAATCGTCATTATCATCGTCCTCCTCGCCTGCAAAAGGGCAGCTGTGAAATTCCGCCACTCATGCCTTTCCAGTTCTTTCACGTTGCCAAATCTTATCTCCAGGCTCCCTTCTCGCAGTTCTTATCAAATTACGTATGAGTTTTCTAACCCTTCTGGTGGCCACACAAGCCAGCTGACATGGCATTACGACATACTGTTCTCCCCAGGAGTTGCACGAAGGACGGTTCCAAGCCATCTCCATCTCCCTTTCATCATTATTTCATCTACATAAAGAACTTTCATTATTACCTTCATTATTTCTCCTAGTGTATCATTTCTCGGGCTATCCTGCCATCTGACTCCTAATATTCTTAATAAAGCTTTATTTTGAAATCGACCAGATCTCTTCATAAATACTAACAATAAATTGAAAATAGGAAACTGCAAAGTAAGAACCCTTAATCGAGTTGGAACAGATAAAAATTTAACTCACGAGATAGGGAGTTTATTTCTTAGCTGTTGGTGAATCATGGTATAAAGGAATGGAAAAAAGAGAGACTGGATGGAGGTAATGATTATTCCGGAAGAGTAAACTTACTTGCCTGAGGAGTTCGCATGACCTTAACGCTAAATGCATAATAAGCACTGAGTAAGTAGGAAACACTAAGCGGTAGATTACTGCCTGCAAGATTCGAATAATAACAGTGCAATAGGTATTGTGGAGTGATTTGTACAAATAATTCTCTGAAAAAATTAAAGATAAAATTTAGATTAAAAGTTAGGAAGAGATTAAGGAACTATTGAGTGTGATACGAATGGAAAACTTTGTAGGAATGATGACCGTATGGAAGTTGTAATTTGCAAGAAAGAGCAGGCAGAGACTGCAAACAAAATTGGAGTGCAAAAGTATTGGTTCATAAGAGTGCAAATGAAGTGGTAACTGTAGGTACTCTTTTCTAACATAATGGCATTCTTAATCAACTGGACAGCTATAGATGTTATTCATAGACCCCAAACAGACTACAGATGAGATCAAGATTCCTGAGGAATTTTAGGCCCTATAGACCCGCTTGACAGAGTATCCAGCCGTATTACAATAAAACTTCTTGAAGATATAGAGGCTTTTGTGGCCAATTGTCGAAATAGATTAATATTTTGAGTGACCATAAGTGAGGAGGTACAGACAATCAGTGAAGATGGAAAAGAAATATGTTTGGATATTGGGTAACAACATAGAAACTTTGGATATCGGGTGATAGCAGGGACTGAACAAACAATAAACAAAAGGAAAAGATATCAGTAGGGACATATCAGGGAGGACATGGAGGTGCAAAGGAAGAGCCTAGATAGTGAAGTTTAAGAAGGCTTGTGAAAAGACAAGAGAGAATACTTTGGAAAACAGGTGGTCGATGCTGACAAAGCTATTTATTCGATAATGACTCTGGCGTAAGGGTAGCATATAGATTTACCAGAGAAACATCAGTTGGCAAAAGGAAAAGAGGAAAATGCATGTCAGATGGAGGTATGGGTCAATGATAACAATAAGAGATGAAGAAAGACAACAATGAGCGTAAAATTTTTCTGGGGTCATGCATATGAAGAAGACCATTTTACCGAATATACCAAAGCCGAAGAAGTGCTGAACTTACTATGAACTAACCCACGTTTTCTCTTTTATTTGGATGGTGCCATGAATAAATATGGTAGTTGTAGATACACTGTACCCATGCTGGACTTGAGGAAAATATTCAATATATTCATCCTCAACTGGCAGAAGAGAGAAGTTCATAAATTTCTTAGAGATGAACAAGTTGGTTTTAAAAAAAAGATAGGAACTGGCATATCATATTTGCGCTATGACCTATTTTGTAGCAGTAATGGAACTTAAAAACCTCTTTCTGATGACTTTACTTGAATACAAGAAAGCATCTGACAGCATCCTCAGACCAAGTTAAAGTTGTTGGGATCTAGTTAAGTGAATTTTAAGTAAATAGTGGGGTGCTACAAGTTGCTCATGACGGATTTTATGTAGAAAAACAGTAGTTGGAGTTGTATGAAAAGATTTATTATGAAGTAATGACAGAATATTGATAGAATTAGAATCTACAGGTGATCCTGTTTTAATTGGCGAAACTCCTGAATATTTACAAACTTTGCTTAGTAGAATGCGCCCTGTACGCAGACAGATAAACCTAAGAAAATACGTATATTGAGTACAGACATTGTACAAAGGATTGAATTATGGTTACTAAAACTGGTTATTAACGCCGCTATTGCACAAAAGGATGAGATAACACTAGAGGTCAGATTAAAGAAGTTGAGCTTTTAAAATATTTAGTAACAGCAATGTCCGATACAGGTTTTCTTAAGTGGAGATATACGGAAATTCTGAAAAAGCAGGATGAACCAAACACACTGAAATTGCAAGCGAAACTAAGATTATACAATAGTCTAATACAATATTTACTGCAACAGAATCACGAATCATTGAATATCAGGGAAATTAAACGTAAAAGGTCTCGTTAATTTGAGAATTCTGAATGATATTTGAAGTCAAATGACAGAATAGAGAAAGAAATGATTCCATTAAGGAAATTACGAAAGTTCTAATGATGAAAGAGAGATAGTGACAGCATCTTGTGCCACCCCGCGGGGGGCAGGGGGAGGGGGGGCCGTTGAACTTTTCTTGATAGTGTCATTAAGCTTCGTCTAAGCACCAGAAAAGTTAGAAGACCCTGATGCACTACAATGAGACATATCAGACATGGACTGGAGGTGAGTGAAGATTTGTGGAAGTGATAGCACAGGGAGGACATGAGTGGCAAATTTTAACTGATATTCTTGGCGCCACATGGCATTGGAGGTAATGGTGATGATCTGAAGAGTCTTGATAGTGGATGAACAATTTTTTCCAGATATACATATACACACACACACACACACACACACACACACACACACACATATATATATATATATATATATATATATATATATATATATATATATATATATATATATACAGTCAACATGCGTAATCAGTCATTACGCGTAATGACTGAAATTTCAGTCATCAAGCGTAATGCACTTAGGGGACATTTGATCCCCCAGGAGCTAGTACTAAACATGGCGAAACAGTGAGTCACCTACACTGTTTCGCCGGGTTTAGTACTGGTCCCTGGGGGCCAAATGTATTTCGCCGTGTTTAGTACTAGCTCCTGGGGATCAAATGTCCCTAAAGTGCATTACGCGTGATAACTGAAATTTCAGTCATTACGCGTAATGACTGGTTACGCGTGTTGTGTTGACTGTAACATATATATATATATATATATATATATATATATATATATATATATATATATATCGGAAATTCTTGTATTGACAGTATAACTTTTAGTCTGCATTTCAAAATATTAAAACAATAACAGCCTTTAAGAATATTTGCGTATTTAGAAGAACATGTTAATTTGCTGTATACATGCAATATATATTAAAACTGCCATAACTTTTTGGAAAATGGATCTTTTAGTCTGCATTTCAAAATTTAAAACAATACAGCCTTTAAGAATATATTTAGAAGAACATGTTAATTTGCATACATGCAACATGCTTATAAAGGCAAATGGATCCGCATATATATATATATCAATATGAATTTTTGCAGATACACATGCATGTATATATATATATATATATATATATATATATATATATATATATATATATATATATATATATATATATATATATATATATATATATATATATATATATATATATATATATATATATATATATATATATATATATATATATATATATATATATATATATATATATATATATATATATATATATATATATATATATATATATATATATATATATATATATATATATATATATATATATATATATATATATATGTGTGTGTGTGTGTGTGTGTGTGTGTGTGTGTGTGTGTGTGCGTGCGTGTGCGTGTATTCTTACATATCTAGAGATATTCGTCTCTCCATCCCATTAGCTAGGATGTCAAATTTCATGGCGGCTTAGGGAGACCCCCACTACAGGGACAGAATGTAGGCGTCCTACCCCACTATCGTACAATATTGGGGGAAAGAAAGCCATTAGGGCTTGGCTGACCCTTAGTTAGTCTTAACTATAAGACCTATTTCCCTATGACCTTTAGGCTGGCTGTTATTTGCTTCTTTTAGATGTACCACTGTCCTGTGCTCTCTACGAGAATCAAAGGGACGACGCCGTGACCTGACTCACTCTCACTCCATTCCCTGACACCGAAGCGCAAGGTCGCTTCACTATTAATTGCACTAACCCTGGTGCTTTTCATCGTCCCCCCAAACTGGCCACGTGTCGGAACTTCTAAAAGAGCAGCCTGAATCCATCTTCTGCAAGCGAGCTCCATGCACAGATGCAATAAGGTACGTCCTCAAAATCGCAAGTAACGCCAGTGTTCTTTTCCTATTCTTGAATTTCTCTTAATTTTCAGTATTTCCAAATTTTCAATCTCCTAAACAGTCCCTTTGTTTCCCACATCCTAGCATGCACATTTTCCCTCATGACTTGGTCCAATCCTGAATTAAGTTTGTTCTATGATAATAATTAGAGTATTCCCACCACAGTGTTACCATGTGCTAATTAAATCTAATTAATAATTCCCTCCATTGTGAATAATTAATTTTATATGAAAGTCTTTGTGTAAATGAATGCTGGCCTGGAATTCTTTTTCAGAATCCTGTTGTCTAGCTCTTCGTGTTCTGCCCCTGCCCTTGTGAAACAATTGCCTTAGAAGACTTAATTCCATCTTGCCTCAGGCAAGACACTTCTGCAATCGACAGTCTACAAGGGAAACTTCAAGCGTTAACGTTGTGCTAATGTAAAATAATGATTTCAGCCAGTCTTAAGTATTTTATAAGATTCATGTCAAACTATTTGTAGGGCTGTAGCCTTCACAGATTTATTTACTTGTTAACTGTAGTTATGCTTTTTATTGGCACATTGCATGTGCCTTGATTGCTGAACTGCCAGCCTGTCCATATTAATTTCTAGTTGCAAATCTGTAAATAAATTAATCTAACCTAATCGACTGATTTGAAAGGCGACCTTCCCATTTTCTTTGATTAGATGTAATATTGCTTATGTTCTGAGAACTAGGTGTTGGCCCCTAAAGCGAAAATTAATTCGAAATTCAATTTAACTCTTCTAACCGGACTCAGAATATAACAATACACACACACACACACACACACACACACACACACACACACACACACACACACATATATATATATATATATATATATATATATATATATATATATATATATATATATATATATATATATATAAATTTCTGCACATGCATGTGTATCTGCAAAATTCGTATCAACATATGTATATGCAACTGCGGATCCATTTGCATTTTTATACATGTTGAAGTGGCTTGTATACAGCAAATTAACATGTTCATCAAAATGCGCAAATATTCTTAAAGATCATTAATGTTTTAATTTTTGAAATGCAGACTAAAAGTTATACTGTCAAATACAAGAGTTTTCGAAAGTTATGGCAGTACTCTGTTTACGTATATACCCAATAGTGTTCACAGTTCGAGATGAAAAGCGTTAACTTTTTTGTCAAGGAAAGACTACTACACACTAAGCCTAACGGGCCTACTGACGTCACAAATTATCCCACAACAGAGCCTGCCCCAATTTCCCTGCGCAGGAGCAGACACCCTTTTCTCTATACCTTAACCTTGGTTAGAGTATTATTAGAGAAGGGCTGCGTCACCGGTGGGAGGTACCCGGATGCATTTCGTAGACATTCGAGTGGCACGATTTGTCTAAAGATTTCTACGACGAATGACTTCTTCCTAAATGGATGCTGTTAACTCACGTTTCAGTCCTCCGGCAACTCAGCTTTATACTTCCTCTTTCTTCATCTAATTGCATTAATATGAGTCTTTTAGCTCACGTGTGCATTAACAGAAGAAAATGAAGAATCAGTAACGAAGGACACAGTAGAAGCACACATGAAAGCTAATGAAGAATTAGAGGAAAACAATGAAGAGTTAAAGGGAGGTAGTGAAGAACTGCAGGAAGATCATAATAAATTTTCTTTTTTGAATGTGAAATGAATAACGGGGTGACAAGGAGAAATGAAGATAAATAAACGAGAAAGTGAATAAGAAATAGAAAAATGAGTATAGTTGATTTTTCATAATTACATCATAATTGTGAAAGTATCAAGATGTATGATTAATAATGTATGTATGGTCCCATATCTTACAGTTTTAGAATTTTTCTCTGGCTAAAGTTCAATATCCTGTACTTTGAAAACATAACGATAATTTTGTTGCAATTATGTACACCTGTATTTGTGACAATTGGAAAGGCAATCCTCCAATTCCTTTTCATATTTTTCTCTTCAACTTAAAGCGTGACCTCAACCACTTGCTTTCCACAGTCTTCAATCGCATCGCAATGGCCACGTTGGAGGAGGAGCTTTCTTTGGAGGCATCTTTGGAGCACTAAGCTGCCTAGGTATCATTAGATATCGAGAAGGTTTTAAAGACCGCTTTGGATGCGAAACCACTATTGTTCTAACAGTTGAAATATACACGAGCTTCAAGAGAGCTTGGGAAGGCAAAAATTTCAACGAAAGTCCCTTCTTTGGGGGGAGGGAGGGCGGGGGGGGGGCGGGTGGGAACTACGCTGTTCATGATGGTATATCAAAAACACTCACCGTAGAAACCAAAGCCTTCATGAAGGTTCCTTCATCACAGGTCATGCGATTTATGGAAGTGAGGTCATCGTCCTCTAAGGAGGTCGCTGTTGAGAGTTTTATGATAAATGGATTCACTTTAATTAGTAGGCCAGTTTAGCTATATTATTTTTAAAATTTTGTTTCAATAACGAAATACATCTTTGCATAGATTTTGAAGGAAACATTCCTTTCATTTTCATTATCAAATAGGCAACAGCTCTTATCTAAATTAATCTTTTAGTTAGTGTTAGTTATTTTTATTTCATTATTTTACCTGACGATGTTTTTTTTCTGTCCTCACCGCTTTATTGATTTCTGGATTTTATGTTTCATTCTCTATTCACTATACGTTTATTCCTTGATTTTTCCAAGCTACGTCTCAGCTCTTCATTTTCCTTTACAGTTATTCCACTTACTGTCGAAAATTTTCGCTATTGCCAAATATTCCAGCAATATCGTGATTTTCCAACTGCTTCTAATTTCTCATTCTCAAACGTACCACTTGTAACATTTTATCTCACAAACTTTATTCCCGTTTTTCCTTGCCAGATCTTACCTTACAATTTTATCATCAAAGAAAAAACTTTATCTTCGATTTTTGTTAACTTATGGCCTTATTTTTTATGATAATCCATCAGCGTCCAAAAAAACTTGAAATAAGAGCAATATGGTTTCCCCCTATTATGCAAAAGACCATTACATCATAAGCGGCACATTGTTCCGCTCCACGATAAGCTGAGTTAATTCATAAAAGAATGATAAAAAAACTATAATCCTTTAATACTGCCGTGAAAAAAATATAACGTTTTCCTCGTAATTCAGGTACAAATTTTCTCACGTGCATTGAACTCCCTTTGGAGAGAAGCTGATTCTCAGCTGAATCATTTAGTTGTATGTGATTTAAGATCTAATGAGCTATATTTACGTCCTCGAAGTAGTGCGTGAAGAAACCGAGCTTACCATGCAAACGACCACAAAAAAAAGTGAGAGAAAAAGAAAAAAGAGTCACGAGCATTGAAGCATGGTATTAAAAGTAATGGCGTGAGTGTTTGAAACTCGGGTGGGTGCCGCAATATTACTCATTGATTCTGACTGAAATCGTTGTTAACATTGATTTGAACTGCTGAATCACGGTGGCTTTCTTGTCAGCGTGGTAATAAATGTATGGTGGCTTCAGGTATTTTCAATAAAAACAGGTAAAAATACGCCGATGTTTCTTCGGAGCAATTAAGTTTTCTGTATAGCGTATAATGCTGTATGAAACTCTCAGCCACGGACCATGAAACTTTTAGCCACGTCCCGTTGGTGGCCTGTGTTGTTGGCACCTAGAGAGGTGCCAGACGCACGATCATGGCTAACGTTAACCTTAAATATAATAAAAACTACTGAGGCTATCTAGAGAGCTGCAATTTGGTATGTTTGCTGATTGGAGGGTGGATGATCAACATACCAGTTTGCAGCCCTCTGAGGGCTGACAGAAAAAGTGCGGAGGGACAGACAAATGGCCATCTCAGTAGTTTTCTTTTACAGAAAGCTAAAAAGAAGAAGTGCACTTTACAAAGTTATATCAGGAGGCTATTTACTTTTAAATCAATGTATTGTGTTTATGGTTTATTATGTAACTTTACAAAGTTACTTCCAGGCGACTATTTACTTTTATATCGGTATGACTTGAACTTCTTGTTATGTTCACGGTTATTTTCTCATCTATATATAGTTTTGATCGTATACTCTGCTAATCTATATTTCACCGCAAAGTATGATTTCGTATTTTCTCTCAATCAAGTAATCAGAAATTCCATCAATTTTTTTTTTACCGTTACACATCATCTCATTTTTTTTTTTATCTCCACCTTCATTATTTTATATTTCTTCTTTGTATCTTAATCCCTGAAATCGACAGTAAAAAAAATGGTTCTTTGCTCTGAAATCACAGTAATTTTAAAGAAAATATCTAAATCATTAGCTAAGATAAACATTATGATGAGTACATTTAATCTGAGAATATAATAGGTTTCTTGATCTTGACTTATGAATTCCGTTGAAATCTATACGGTGGAAAAAACAAGCGTGCATCTTTGAAACAAGCGTGTAAAGCTTATTGCGAATGAAATACCGTTTTATTTCAATCTCCTAGTTTAATATACGACTCGAGAGGAAATGAAACATATTGACACAGTCGATATTAAACAAGTCTGTAGAAAAAAAAATATACCAAACTACTAAAAGGAAGCCATAAAATCTTCAGTTCCCAAATCTTTTTCACGGAACTTTCCTTTCTTATCATGCTCCTTCGTAAGTTGTGTTTCTCCTCTCTGTAGTCCCTAAGTCAAATATGAAATGAAGCACAGTATCTCCAATAAAGCAAATATCTGGTTTGGTCATTGAATTTCCCGAACGCTGTGAGACCTGGTTGACCTTGAGAATGCAGATGCTCACCATCCAATGCAAAGCATTTTGTTATACCCCAGCTGCATCCTTTGTAATAATATTGCCGTACCACATTCTTTATCTAGTACTAAACCCTTAATTTTCAACTTTTTCGTAACCCATGCCAAATGAAAAGTAAGGTTTGATACCTTTAAGAGACTTGAAACAACCTTGGCTAAAGCTGATTCCCCACGTCAGGCAGTTTGTCAACAAAAACCAGGACAAAGTCTTAACATCCAGCTAAACGCAAACCCACGCTTATCATGGTCTACAGATAGTTAAAAGAGGAAGAACACCCACTGGTTAAATTTCAGATTAATCCCATGGCAAAAACTCTCTGACCAAACTCATGTGACCGATGAAGATTAGGTGGAATCGATT
>NC_089799.1:23809613-23814613 GCF_040412425.1 Macrobrachium rosenbergii | reverse complement strand
GTATATACAATCGATTTTTCCAGCCTTCCTTTCAAGGTTAACTCAGGAAAATATGATTTTTGTAGGTCCCAGGAAGTCTTGTTGACCATATCCAAACAAAAAACTTTCTCACGAATCCCCTTTTATCCTAATTGTCCTGATTTTCCATATCTAATGGGGTAATTCGCCAGTCACTGCTACATCGCTATGTATCGGGAGACGCCACACAGCTTGGTTGATTCGTTCTCTTACACGGAATTTTGGACTTTCTACGTAGGAAGTAGAAGGGCTATATTCCTATTTAATCCAACTTACTACTGTTCATGTGTAACGCTCATCTTCTGTTTTGCTTTTCCAGCTCTAGCTCAAATGAAAAACGATAAGTAATTGTAGATTATTGACATTTATTCTGACTGAAAAATGAAAAGTGTACTCATTTGACCGTTTTACTATTTGGCGGTATATTCAGATTATGTGAATGAACTCCAGATGCACTTCACTCTGAATAATGACCGCAAATTGTTTTGTTTATTTTTAGTCTTAAATTGCTAAAATTGACAATAATTGTAATTTATTTAATTTTATCATTTCATGAAAATTACTTCAAAAGCTGTGAACATTATATATATATATATATATATATATATATATATATATATATATATATAAATATGTATATATATATATATATATATATATATATATATATATATATATATATATATATATATATATATATATATATATATATATATATATATATATATATATATATATATATATATATATATATATATATATATATATATATATATATATATATATATATATATATATATATATATATATATATATATATATATATATATATATATATATATATATATATATATATATATATATATATATATATATATATATATATATATATATATATATATATATATATATATATATATATATGACTGAGAAGAGTTGCAAGTAATTTCAGGACCAGAGATTTCGTAATTGACAACAATGTTAGTGGCATTACATCGATAAAAGAATTTTTTTAAAAGATGATGAAACTCATCAGCATCACCAATTCCTCCATTAAATTATGACTTTAGTCGTGTAAGAGAGAGAGAGAGAGAGAGAGAGAGAGAGAGAGAGAGAGAGAGAGAGAGAGAGAGAGAGAGATTACTGCTTTCTTTGTATTGTTCTTCATCTTCCTTTGAACACTGGATGTCATTCACAGTAATACCAAAATAACAATTTTGGCATTGATAATTCATAATGTTAGAGATTTCTGACAGTTCTATAAAAAGAACACTTAATATACGTATCAATGAACGGAGACAATAAGATGCTTATATATATATACATACATACATACATACATACATACATACATACATACATACATACATACATATATATATATATATATATATAAATATATATATATATATATATATATATATATATATATATATATATATATATATATATATATATATATATATATATATATATATATATATATATATATATATATATATATATATATATACATACATACATATAAGCATATGTGTGTATTTATGCATATAGATTTACAGTGCACATGAAAACACTGTACATACAACATTGCTGTCTGTAGCTAAGCTACCAAACGTCTTCCTGTCTTATAATCTGACTACAGTTAATCTCCATTCTTCAATTCGGGGTCCTTTAATCAGGTCACAAAATCCTATTTATGCTTCTCACGGGCTGTCCAGAAGATAGAGACCGTTCCGGGAGGAGGCCGACTTAATTTGCAATCTGCCATCACGTGAGGAGTCAATAACAGTATTATTTTTTTTTTTTATCGCATTGCATCATTTATTTTCATCAGTGAGTCTGGGATAGACATTGGCTGTTTTTATAACTCAGTCAAGTTAAGTATACCTTAGTTTTACCAGACCACTGAGCTGATTAACAGCTCTCCTAGGGCTGGCCCGAAGGATTAGACTTATTTTACGTGGCTAAGAACCAATTGGTTACTTAGGAACGGGACCTACAGCTTATCGTGGAATCCGAACCACATTATAGCGTGAAATGAACTTCTATCACCAGAAATAAATTCCTCTAACTCTTCATCAGCCGGCCGGGGAATCGAACTCCGGCCTAGTGAGTACCAGTCCACAGCTCTACCGACTCACCCAGCGAAGAGCTAGAAACTAGCTCATCCTCATCCTACCTTTTGATCAAAGCAGTTAAAAGTATGGTTTCAATTCGCCAGACTTCAGATCTTTCCCTCGTTTTACGTCTTCACGGCTATATAGGCAGAACAACTGTCAAGCTGTTTACCCTGCCACATCTACACGATATCCAAACTTAGGTCAAGGTTTATGAATCAAATCTGGGAAAAGTGGCAACGTCTAAAACGTACTACATCTTCGTAGTCATTTTAGTTTAGCTATAATATTGATGAATGGCGAATATGGAAGTTTGTAAGGTGGCGACGTAGGTGGTATTTTAGAAGTCGGTATAGTTTGACTGAAATTACATCATTGTTTATAGCTTGAGTTGCCTTCTACCTGCGGTAAATTTGGTGGGCCTGGTATTAGGGCCGGGAATTATACCGAGTCCTTATGAAAAATTTCAGTTCCTTGTTTCATTGATGATGGCCAGCTCTGATCCCTCGATGATCAAAAGTCATCGGGAAAGTGAAAGTCGTTTTAGCTGCCTGTACAAAAGGGAGATTACTAAATCCACCATTGCCCAGGAAACAATGAGCTTACCCCCACCTCTCTCTCTCTCTCTCTCTCTCTCTCTCCAAATATATATATATATATATATATATATATATATATATATATATCCATATATATTATATATATATATATACACACACACTATCTGACCAACCTGGCACTACCCGGGAAAACTCTGAATAACAACCTATAAACTGTCTCTCTGTCTCTCTAAAATGCTCTGATCAGAATATGAATAAATTAAGTATAGATGTATTAATTTCACTGTTAGACCCTTCAACGCTATTTGTAGGCCGTTATATGTCCAAATCATACAATAAAAATTTAAAACAATATATCCATGTGATACAGGCAATTTGGTATAGGCCTAGGCCAATAACGTCTTTTTAGGATATGTGTTACTATAATGAAAGTAAACTTCACTGTCCAATTCATAAAAGCTGAACCAACCCCTCAGTTCTAATTTAAACTCATTCATTAATATTGTAAGAGAATAGACGTCTTTTTTTAATAAGAAATATTTAGTATTACTTTGTTACGCCTTTTTACTTCTTTCCTATTATTAAACGAATTGCTGCAACAGTTTCATATTAAGAAAAAAGTGGCAAAATACTTTTCTTTATGGCTAACTTCAACTTGTGATACGTATTCTTTATATTGGTTTTAGGGTCGTTTTTAACATAACATGATAAATTACAACTCATTATCTTTACAATGACATCAAATTCCATGACGATGAATGAAGTATAAAGTTACACGGATCATTAGAGAAAAAATTATCACTATGCATGTCAGTACGCATCTATAAACTCAGTCAATTTATAAGGAGGAATGTTAGGGAACCCATTGTTTTTTGTTTTAAATAAATATGCATTGATAAAAGATAGAAATGAATATACATTATTCTAATATATAACCATAAACAATAATTTTATTTTCCTAAAGGACGGGCATTCTATTCCTTACTGTGTATGATTACATCAGCATAAGGTACGAATTGTCGCGTTGTGTAAGCTATGAGCGCTTCGACGTTCGTCGAAGTGCGGTAGTTGCCATTTCTTAATTTTATCCCTCTTCGCATCGAATACATTTAGTCCCCATAAACCTAGATTCTGCAAGTGTCTTTCAGAACAGATTTCCGAAAGTAATGATCTACATTCCTGTAAAGTTTTAATCTAGAATTTTCAGTCATTATCCTCCGGGTAATCAGTATCTAGCAACGTGAAAAGAAACTCATCTTCCGTACACACTGAAGTGTTTTGCCAGTTTGCATGATAATCAGTTTCAACTATTAACCAATGGAGTGCCAAAGCAAGATATTTCGATTATTCTGGACCTCATTTAAACTGGCTTTATAACGAAATACGTCACAGTAACGTCATGAAGCGATCACAATAGTGAATTCCGAAGGTAAAAACAAAGAAGAAACTAACGAATTAATGAAGAAATTCGCATTTGTTGGGCTACCATAGTCTGAGGGTTTGCAGTGGGGGGAGTTTAATGACGTCACCAGAAAACTTGGAGCATTCCACTCAAGCTACTTGTGACTCCCAGAATGTTACTGAAGAAAAGGTGGACTAAAAACGAAAATTTAATTTGTTTTGTCTGTTTGTATGTTTGCCACAGGGTAGGGGTTTGATTTCGAGTTGTGAACCTTCCAGGGGTGATATAGAAGCCATGTGCAAAATTTTGCACATTTCTATAGTGGGCAAACAAGTATGCAAACATTCACTATATATATATATATATATATATATATATATATATATATATATATATATATATATATATATATATATATATATATACATATATATATATATATATATATATATATATATATATATATATATATATATATATATATATATATATATATATATATATATATATATATATAATATAGATATATATATATATATATATATATATATATATATATATATATATATATATATATATATATATATATATATATATATATATATATATTCTGGAATGTTACAGGAGAAAGCGTTTGATATAGAACTAACAAACAAATATACGTGAAACAAAGAGGTGGAAAGGCGTCTAGAGGAAAGTTATTTACAAAAGTGGCGACGTTTATAATCCTATTATTGCTGTCCAAAAACATCCCTCCGGTTACGATGTGATTCCCTTCTTGTTCTAGGTCAAGTAAGAAACTGTCAATAATACTTGCCAATCCATTCTGTATTTCAGTATATATATATATATATATATATATATATATATATATATAAATATATATATATATATATATAT
>NC_089799.1:23802113-23807113 GCF_040412425.1 Macrobrachium rosenbergii | reverse complement strand
GGCTTCGGACACGGTGGCGGTATTGGAGGAGGCCTCGGGCATGGTGGAGGTATTGGAGGAGGTATTGGAGGAGGCGCTGGAGGAAGATATGGATCTGGCGGAGGCCATGGAGGAGGTAT
The DNA here is from genome assembly GCF_040412425.1 of Macrobrachium rosenbergii. Taxonomy (NCBI): domain Eukaryota; kingdom Metazoa; phylum Arthropoda; class Malacostraca; order Decapoda; family Palaemonidae; genus Macrobrachium; species Macrobrachium rosenbergii. The sequence goes on along the minus strand of NC_089799.1, from coordinate 23,806,994 downwards.
TTCAATTATCCCAGCCATTGGAGGATTAATAGATTCTTCTGTGAGTTATGGAGGTGCCGGTTCAGGCTTTGGAGGTTCAGGTTTTGGAGGTTCAGGATTTGGAGGTTCAGGTTTTGGAGGTTCAGGATTTGGAGGCCATGGAGGCTCTTTCGGTGGCGGGCACGGAGGCTCTTCCGGTGGAGGTTCCATTGGAGGGGGCCATGGTAGGCCATATGGTAAATAAATACAAGATAAGCCGAGGATGTCATGATTGCTACAACGTCTTCCTTCATGATAAATAACTTACTACTTTTGCTTTAATTTATGAAAATAAGGGAAAATTTTTGTTCACTTTTTCCTATTATTGGTAAAAAGAAGAAAGTTTTTCCTTCAAAACCATGCACACTGTGTACTAGGAGACCCATAGGCAGGATGTAAAAATACTCTTAATGTAAATTCACTAATTAAAACATAAATATAACAGTCAGTGAATTCTTGTGTTTTAGTATCCCCCCTCTATCATGGTAAATGCTCACTTTATATATCTGTATCTTATCTATATCTATCTAAATAACTTACTCCCAAAGAAAGTTGTGATAAGTGCCTCGTCAACCTTAGGATTCGAACTGTCACCTGGTTGACAAAGGAAGAAATCACAGTGACTATGACCATTGAGCCATCAAGAGAAGTATAAGATTATACCGGGAGCAGATGCTTTGACCCTGGAGTTTAGTACGTGTATATACGATCGATTTTTCCTGCCTTCCTTTCAAGGTCAATTAAAAAAAAAACATGATTTCTCTAGGTCAGGAAGTCTGGCTGATCATATCCAAAAATAAAAAAAACACTTTATCCCGAATCCCCTTTTATCCTGATTTTCTTCACTTTTCATATCTAATCGGGGAATTCGCCAATCACTGCTACATCGCTATGTATAGCGAGACGCCACGCAGCTTGGTTGGTTCGTTCTCTTACACGGAATTTTGGACTTTCTACGTAGGAAGTAGAAGGGCTATATTCCTATTTAATCCAACTTAGTGCTGTTCATGTGTAACGCTCATCTTCTGTTTTACTTTTCCAGCTCTAGCGCAAGTGAAAAACGATAAGTAATTGTAGTTTACTGACATTTATTCTGACTGAAATATGAAAACTGTACTCACTTGACTGTTGGATTATTTGACTCCAGATGCACTTCCCTCTGGATAACGACCGGAAATTGTTTTGTTTATTTAGTCTTAAATTGCTAAAATGACAATAAATGTAATTTGTTTCAATTTTTATCATTTCATGAAAATTACTTCAGAATCTATGTATATTAAGCTTCTGTCACACACATATATATGTATATATATATAAAATATATTTAAATAAATAAATAAATAAATAATTATATATATAATTTATATATATATATATTTATATATATATAATATATATATATATATATATATATATATATATATATATATATATACATATATATATATATATATATATATATATATATATATATATATATATATATATATATATATATATATATATATATATATATATATATATGAATACACATACACATCACAGAGATATATATATATATATATATTCATATATATATATAAATATATATATATATATATATATATATATATATATATATATATATATATATATATATATATATATATATATATATATATATATATATATATATATATATATATATGTATGTGTGTGTGTGTGTGTGTGTGTGTATGTATATATAAGGAATGAATAATTGTCGTTACTTATGTATAAATTCTGAAACGTCACAGAACAACGCATCAGATATAGAACGAACAAACGTGTATACGTGAAACAATGCACGTGCAAAATAATCTAAATGTACGTTAAGTACAAAATACCTGAACAAGAGGCGATGGTGGAAATTCATCCGACAGATGCAATAATGAAAATGTCACCTACAAACGAAAACCGAGGTACTACAATAGTGATATATATATATATATATATATATATATATATATATATATATATATATATATATATATATATATATATATATATATATATATATATATATATATATATATGTGGTATATATATATATATATATATATATATATATATAAATTATATATATATATATATATATATATATATATTATATATATATATATATATATATATATATATATATATATATATTCATATATATATATATATATATATATATATGATATATATATATATAGAGAATATATATATATATATATATATACTATATTTATATTATATGTGTGTGTGTGTGTGTGTGTGTGTTCATGTGTGTGTGTGTGAACACTGGAAACATGTACATAATATGCCTGAAAAGTTAAGAATTTCGTAATTGACAACATTGTTTGTGAGCATTACATCGATAAAAGAAATTTTTTTCAAAGGTGACAAATTTATCAGCATCTCCAATTCCACCATAAATTATGACTTGAATCGTGTAGATAGAGAGAGAGAGAGAGAGAGAGAGAGAGAGAGAGAGAGAGAGAGAGAGAGAGAGAGAGAGAGAGATTATTTTTGCTTTGTATTATATTTCATCTTCATTTACTGGATGTCATTGAGTAATATCAAAATAACAATTTTGGCATTGATAATTCATAATGTTAGAGAATACCTGACAGTTCTATAAAAGAACAATTAGATATGTATCAATGAATGAGCATATACTAGGGCTTATATATATACATAATATATATATATAGCTATATATATATATATATATATATATATATATAATATATATATATATATTTATATATAACATATATATATATATTATATATGATATACCAAACACACATTATACTGACACACAACATTATATCATATAAAATATTTATATATATATATATATAGATATATATATATATATATATATATATGATATATATATATTTTATATATATATATCATTTATTATAAATAGAAGAGCTAGAATTACTGTTTTTATAGGTTTGCAGTGACTAGACATGGAAACACTGTACATCCACCATTTGTCTCTAGCCAAGCTACCAAACGTCTTCCTGTCTTATAATCTGACAGATTAATCTGCATTCCTCATTTTGAGGTCATTTAACGGGTATATAAAACTATTTATGCTTTTACGGGCTGTCCAGAAGATAGAGACCGTCCAAACGGGAGGAGGAGGCCGACTTAGTCTGCAAATCTGCCAAAAGTTGCAAAGTCAAAAACGTATTATTTTTTTTTCATCGCATTACATCATTTATTTTCATCAGTGAGTCTTGATGAATGGCTGTTTTTATAATTCAGGCGGATGACGAAACGAGTCATCCTCATACCTTTTCAAAGTCAGTTAAAAGTATGGTTGAAATTATATTCAGATCTTACATTTTACGTCTTCACGGTTACATGCGCAGAACAACTGTCAAGCTGTTTATTCTGGAATTATACCGAGTCAAACTTAGGTCAAAATTTTATGAATCAAATCTTGGAAAATTGCAACGTCTAAAACGTACTGATGTTCGATGGTCATTTTAGTTTGACTGTAATATTGATGAAGCGTTTTAAATTTGTACAGGTGGCGAGAGGTACTAAATCCACCATTGTTGGAATCAATGATTGAAATTATATCATTGTTTATAGTTCTAGTTGCCTCCCACCTGCGGTAAATTTATATGGGCTTGATATTAGGCTATATAATTATATATATATATATATATATATATATATATATATATATATATATATATATATATATATATATATATATATATATATATATATATATATATATATATATATATATATATATATATATATATATATATATACACACACACAAACTCTAGCTAACCAACCCGGCGCTGCTGGGGAAAACTCTGAATAACAACCAAATAAACTGTCCTCTCTCTCTCTCTCTAGGAAAACTCTGAATCAATAAACTGTCTGTCTGTCTCTCTCTCTCTCTCTCTCTCTCTCTCTCTCTCTCTCTCTGCTCTGATCAGAATATGAATAAATTATGTACAGACGTTATTCATTTCACTGTTAGACCTTCAACGTTATTTGTAGGCCGTTATAAGTTCAAATCATACAAAAAAAATTTTAAACAATATTTCAGTGTGATACAGACAATTTGGTATAGGCCTAGGCCAATGATGCCTTTTTATGATATGTATCACTGTAATGAAAGTAAACTTCACTGTTCAATTCATAAAAGGTGACCCAACACCTCAGTTCTAATTTAAAGTCATTCATTAATATTGCATGAAAATAGACGTCTTTTTTTAATGAGAAATATTTAGTCTTTACTCTATTACGTTTTTTACTTCTTTCCTATTATTAAATGAATTGCTGCAACAGTTTCATATTAAGAAAACAGTGGCAAAATACTTTCCTTTACGGCTAACTTCTACTTGTTATACGTATTCTTTATATTGGTTTTAGGGTCGTTTTTAACATATAATAAATTACAACTCATTATCTTTACATTGACATCAAATTCCTTAACGCAGAATGAGTTGTAAAGTGTCACTGATCATTAGAGAAAAAATTACCACTGTATGTCCTTACGCATCAATAAACTCGGTCAATTTGAATGGAGGAATGTTAGGCAACCAATTATTTATTGTTTTTAATAAATACGCATTGATAAAAGATAGAAATGAATAAGTATTATTCTAATATATAACCATAAACAATAATTTTATTTTCCTAAATGACGGGAATACCATTCCTTACTGTGTATGATTACATCAGCATAAGGTACGAATTGTCATGTTGTGTAAGTTGTGAGCACTTCGACGTTCATCGAAGTGCAGTAGTTGCCATTTCTAAATTAATCCCTATTGACATTGTATACATTTAGCCTCCATAAACGTAGATTCTGCT
>NC_089799.1:23769613-23797113 GCF_040412425.1 Macrobrachium rosenbergii | reverse complement strand
TATATATATATATATATATATATATATATATACTATATATATATATATATATATATATATATATATATATACTCGTATCCCGATTCATAACTTACTTATGTATATACGTCAAAATTCAGGTACCGTTATATATATCTTACAAAGAGCCGATGCAGATCATATCACCTACAACAACCGATACAACAAGGATATATATACATACAATATATATATATATATATATATATATATATATATATATATATATATATATATATATATATATATATACTATCATTGTGTGTGTGTGTGTGTGTGTGTATGTATAGTTATAATGAATGAATAATTGTAGTGGCAGTTACTTATGTATAAATTCTGAAAGTCACAGAACAACAGCATCAGATATAGAACGAACAAACGTGTATACATGAATCTTTGTAAATGCATTTATGCAAAAATAATCTAAAATGAAAGTTATGTACAAAATTCTTGAAACAAGAGGCGATGGTGAAAATTCATCCGACTGCGGCACTAATGAAAATGTCGCCTTATAACCAAAAACCGAGGTACAACAAGGCAAAGACAGCAAATATATATATAGATATATATATATATATATATATATATATATATATATATATATATATATATATATATATATATATATATATATATATATCCTATATATATATTATATATAAAGTATAATTATGCATATATAGGCAGTAGTTATATGAAAAATAATTATGTATATCAACATTGAAACCTGTCTCTAGCCGAGCTGCCAAACGTCTTCCTGTCTTATATTCTGACTAGTGTTTTAATCTGCATTTATCACCTGGGGTCCTTTAATCGGGTCATAAAATCCTATTTATGCTTCTCACGGGCTGTCCAGAAGATAGAGACCGTTCCGGGAGGAGGCCGACTTAGTCTGCAATCTGCCATCACTTGAGGAGTCAATAACAGTATTATTTTTTTTTTATCGCATTACATCATTTATTTTCATCAGTGAGTCTGGGCTAGACATTGGCTGTTTTTATAATTCAGTCAGATGACTAGAAACGAGCTCATCCTCATCCTACCTTCTGATCAAAGCAGTTAAGAGTATGGTTTCAATTCGCCAGATTCCAGATCTTTCGCTCATTTTACGTCTTCACGGTTATATGCGCAGAACAACTGTCAAGCTGTTTACTCTGCCACATCTACACGATATCCAAACTTAGGTCAAGGTTTTATGAATCAAATCTGGGAAAAGTGGCAACGTCTAAAACGTACTACATGTTCGTGGTCATTTTAGTTTGACTATAATATTGATGAATGTCGAATATGGAAATTTGTAAGGTGGCGACGTAGGTGGTATTTTAGAAGTCGGTATCGTCTGATTGAAATTATATCATTGTTTACAGTTCTAGTTGCCTCCCACCTGCTGTAAATTTGGTGGGCTTGATATTAGGGCCGGGAATTATACCGAGTCCTTATGAAACATTCCGGTTCCTTGTTTCATTGATGATGGCCAGCTCGGATCCCTCGATGGTCAAAAGCCATCGGGAAAGTGGAAGTCGTTTTAGCTGCCTGTACAAAAGGGAGATTACTAAATCCACCATTGCCCAGGAAACAATGAGCCTACCCCCACCGCTCTCTCACTCTCTCTCTCTCCTTTCTCCATATACTGTATATGTATATATATATCTATATATATATATATATATATATATATATATATATATATATATATATATATATATATATATATATAGTAACACACACACACAAACACTAGCTAACCAACCCGGCGCTGCCAGGGAAAACTCTGAATAACAACCAATAAACTGTCCCTCTCTCTCTCTCTCTCTCTCTCTCTCTCTCTCTCTCTCAAACACTCTGATCAGAATATGAATAAATTATGTATAGACGTTGTTCATTTCACTGTTAGACCCTTCAACATTATTTGTAGGCCGTTATAAGTTCAAATTATACAAGAAAAATTTTAAACAATATTTCTGTGTGATAAAGACAATTTGGTATAGGCCTAGGCCAATGATGCCTTTTTATGATATGTATCACTGTAATGAAAGTAAACTTCACTGTTCAATTCATAAAAGGTGACCCAACCCCTCAGTTCTAATTTAAACTCATTCATTAATATTGCACGAAAATAGACGTCTTTTTTTGATGAGAAATATTTAGTCTTTACTCTATTACGTCTTTTTACTTCTTTCCTATTATTAAATGAATTGCTGCAACAGTTTCATATTAAGAAGAAAACAGTGGCAAAATACTTTCCTTTACCGCTAACTTCTACTTGTTATACGTATTCTTTATATTGGTTTTAGGGTCGTTTTCAACGTATAATAAATTACAACTCATTATCTTTACATTGACATTAAATTCCTTAACGCAGAATGAATTGTAAAGTTTTACTGATCATTAGAGAAAAAATTATCACTGCATGTCCTTACGCATCAATAAACTCGGTCAATTTGAATGGAGAAATGTTAGGCAACCAATTATTTATTGTTTTTAATAAATACGCATTGATGAAAGATAGAAATGAATAAGTATTATTCTAATATATAACCATAAACAATAATTTTATTTTCCTAAATGACGGGAATACCATTCCTTACTGTGTATGATTACATCAGCATAAGGTACGAATTGTCATGTTGTGTAAGTTGTGAGCGCTTCGACGTACGTCGAGTTGCAGTAGTTGCCATTTCTAACTTAATCCCTATTTACACTGTATACATTTAGCCTCCATAAACGTAGATTCTGCTAGTATCTTTCAGAAAAGGTTTCCAAATGTAATGACCAATATTCCTGTAAAGTTCTAATCTAGAACTTTCAGTCGTTATCTTACAGGTAATCAGTACCTAGCAACGTAAAAAGAAACTCATCTTCCGTATGCACTGAAGTGTTTTGCCATTTCGCATGATAATTAATTCCAACTATCAACCACTGGAGTGTTCAAGCGTGATATTTCGATTATTCTGGACCTTATTCAAACCGCCTTTATAACGAACTACGTCACCGTAATGTCACGAAGCAGTCGCTATAGTAAATTCCTAAGGTTAAAACGAAGAAGAAACTAACGAATTAATAAGAAAATTCGCATTTGTTGGGCTACCATAATCTGAGGGTTTGCAGTAGGAGGCGTTAAATGACGTCACGTCAGCTGAAAACTTGGAGCTCTACAGTCAAGCTACTCGTGATTCCCAGAACATTACCGAAGAAAAGGTGGACTAAAAGCGAAAATTTCATTTGTTTTGTCTGTATTTGTATGTCTGTCATGGGGTAGGGGTTTGATTTTGAGTTATAAACCTTCCAGGGGGACATAGAAGCCACGTGCAAAAATTTTTTCTGGGTCTGTCAAGCAGTTGGATTCCTATAGTGGACAAACAAATATACAGGCATTTACTTGGTATATACAGTATATATATATATTAATATATATATATGATATATATATATATATATATATATAATATATATATATATACATATATATATATATATATATATACATATATATATATATATATATATATATATATATATATATATATATATATATATATATATATATAGTTATATACATATACATATATATATATATATATATATATATATATATATATATATATATATATATATATATATATATATATATATATATATATATATATATATATATAATGTGTGTGTGTGTGTGTGTGTGAGTGTGTGTATCTTACAAATTCCATACAGTTTACCTTTATTTAATCATTCTTTTTTTTATTTACAAAACAGACATACACCGCGGATGATGTAAAATTTATAACACGAATCTAGTTATAGCCCAAAGATAGGATTATACGCACTTCAAAATGCAAGATCTTTTGGAAACATTATTTGCCCTGCCAAAGAAAAATCTGATGATTAGTAACAGCTATAATTCGAATGACTAATTATTGTAACCTATCATTTATAAATTCTAGAACGTCAAAAAAGGAAGGGTTCGATAAAAAACAAAAAAACAAATAAACTTCCATAGATGAAGCAATGCGCGAGTGCCTGTTCTGAGAGAATGTTATTTACCAAAAGTCGCCACGTTTCTAAACCTCATGCCAAGGGATTCATTATTTTTTGTACCATGGCTGGAAAGAGCAAACGTATACAGGGAACAGCCTTATATATATATATATATATATATATATATATATATATATATATATATATATATATATATATATATATATATATATATATAAATTTTTATCACACCGTGATTTATATACAATCATGAATATATATATATATATATATATATATATATATATATATATATATGATGGCGCGGTGGTGTCTACTGAGTGTTGTGTCCATGCCAAGGTGTGTGTGTTCATTTATCACTTATATGTGTGTGATAATGTTAATGAGGTAGTGAATTTGATATTAAATGACATTTGGTTAAAATATATATGGAATAAGATGCAGAAACTGATGAAAAACAAAAACAAACGTAGCCCACCTCCCATGCATTCAAATGGCAGAGCGCCGTGTAGAGAAGTTGCCATGTTGTATATTGTGCTTATGTTACTTTTTGCTGACAGTCTAGGTAGCCTAAATGTTTGCTGACCACTAGGGGTGCCCGAATCAGTTTCCCGGAGAAAAGGGTTATTGGGTTAAGACGGAAAACATAAGAGAAAACATAAATGAAGATTATGTTGCGAGAGATTAAAAAAAAAAAAATGAAGGGTGGGGGTTCGTGAGTGAGACAATGATTTTGAATTTGGTGTTATTCTCCTCTGAATAAAAAAAAAAGAACAACTGATGATCATATCCAGTCCAGTGAGTCAGAGGTTGTGGCTCTCCTTTCGTGTATATAAGGAGACTTCCCACAGCTGGGAGGTACACTGCTACGGCTGACATCAAAATGGTAAGACTTATTCCGGTCTCACAAAAAAGACTGTGTGAACGGGTCTGGCGATGCACAAGCACACATATATATATATATATATATATATATATATATATATATATATATATATATATATATATATATATATATATATATATATATATATATATATATATATATGTGTGTGTGTGTGTGTGTGTGTGTGTGTGTGTGTGTGTGTAATAGGTGGCATACAGTGCCTATGATTTTTCGAAGTTTTATCAGGATTCTTTTGATTCACTATATCAGTCACCAAAGACCAGTGTCAGTTGCTACAGGATTCTTGTCGCGGACACAAATGGACAATCAAAACTGCATGGATGATAGCCAAACGTTCCTGTTAGTTTGTTTGTAATGAAATTCCATTGAAAAACATCTGCCAGCCATTGTGTGAGAACGAAACAAAGACGATTTTATACTATTATTGAAGGTCTTTAATAATTTCTTCATTATTGGTTTCTTTAGAGCTGAACTTTTATACCTATCAACAAATAAAAGACAAGCCAAAGAGATATTTAAAGTTCCAAATTTGTCTAGAATATTTGCTACCCTCTGAAGTAGACAGAATGAGAGACAGACTTAGAATTAATTCATTGAGTGCTTTTTGTTGAGTTTTTCTTGCTTGGGTTGCCAAAATTGAATTTTAAAAAGGTCATCACAAGATTGGAGAGAGTTGGACCTGCTGGGTCCTTCTATCTTTTTTTATATTTTCTTTCTTAATTTTGACTTTTTTATTTCTCTTTCTTAAGAAGGATTTGGGTCTCATACTTCCATACTTATCTGGCGATTCAGGACGAGAAAAGAGAGTGTTGGCAAATCATTTATTCATCAGTGAAATTGTTCTCTATTTACGTCTCAGCACTGATTCTTTATGAGTGCCGATAAATCGAGCGATGAAAAAAGAATAGGAGGCCATTTTTGAAAGATCTGTACGTATCTCATTTAAGCTTCTATTGCAGGCTTCCTTCAAGATTGTACTTGGCCTTTCCCTTCTTGCTACCTGCGTCTTGGCAGGTGGCAGATATAGAGGTGGCGGAGGGATCATTGGAGGAGGAGGCATTGGAGGAGGAGGCATTGGAGGAGGAGGCATTGGAGGAGGAGGCATTGGAGGAGGCTTCGGACACGGTGGAGGCATTGGAGGAATTGGAGGAGGCTTCGGGCATGGTGGAGGTATTGGAGGAGGTATTGGAGGAGGCATTGGAGGAAGATATGGATCTGGCGGAGGCCATGGAGGAGGTATTTCAATTATCCCAGCTATTGGAGGATTAATAGATTCTTCAGGCTTTGGAGGTTCAGGTTTTGGAGGTTCAGGATTTGGAGGTTCAGGATTTGGAGGCCATGGAGGCTCTTTCGGTGGAGGTTCCATTGGAGGAGGCCATGGTAGGCCATATGGTAAATAAATACAAGATAAGCCGAGGATGTCATGATTGCTACCACGTCTTCCTTCATGATAAATAAAACACACTACTTTTGCTTAATTTATGAAAATAAGAGAAAATTTTTGGCTACTTTTTCCTATTATTGGTAAAAAGAAGAGAGTTTTTTCTTCAAAACTATGCACATAGTCAGAATGTAAAAATACTCTTAGTGTTAATTCACCAATGAAAACATAAATATTCAGTAAATTCTTGTGTTTTATCTGGATCCCCTCTATTATGGTAAATGCTCACTTTATATAACTATATCTTATCTATATCTATCTATCTATCTATATAATATATATCTCGTGTGTGTGTCTCTCACACATATATATACATATATACACACACATATATATATATATATATATATATATATATATATATATATATATATATATATATATATATATATATATATATATATAAATATATATGTGTGTGTGTGTGTGTGTGTGTGTGTGTGTGTGTGTGTAATACACCCAAAAACATATTTCAAAATTTTGAGATCCAGTTCACTATACCTAGGAAATAACTTACTCTCAAAGAAAGTTATAAGTGATAAGTGTTTCGTCAACAGTGGGAATCGAACTGTCACCTTGTTGACAAAGAAATAAATTACAGTGACTATGACCACTGATCCATCAAGAGACGCTTAAGTTGATATCGAATCTGTTGTACAAATAATGCCTGTCGAATTCAGGTATTTTTCTTTGAGAATAGATATCAACCAACCTTCACCATAATCAGTGGTTGGTAAGTTTGCATCACTAGGCTAATTATGAAATTTGGCCACACACACACGCACACACACGCACACACATATATATCTATATATATATATTTATTTATGCGTGTATTACGAACAAAAATCATTACACAACCAAGGTGAGCAAACAACCAAATACATCGATATAGCATCAAATGTTTTGACAAATATTTAAAAGAATAATCATGTGTTTCAGAGAGAGAGAGAGAGAGAGAGAGAGAGAGAGAGAGAGAGAGAGAGAGAGAGATGTCCAGTTTTGATATCTGATTGACTCAAGTATCATTTCCAAAGCATGCTTGGAATCTATATATAATAAATGCTTTCCTAAAAGGAGAGCTGAAATTAATCCAAGACAAAAAACAAATGAAATGCAAGCTAATAATATAAATAATCATTTCATGATTCTTAAGAACACTGGATCAGATCAGGAAATTAAAATGACATTTACATACATGAACGAAAAATCCGTGATAAATACAATAATTCGTTAATTAAATAAAGTACATTAGTGTTCCTCAACAGTTACCTTTTAACATATCATTTTTAATCTATTTGTCTTTTTCATTAAGTTAAACTGATTTAGCTCCAAATTAAATGATACAGTGCATAAAAACCTGAAACACCGATGAAAACTGAACCTTGGAAGTAATCATGGATAAAATGAGCCATGAATGACTGTATGAAGTTGCTTCACGATGATGGTGGCCTTATTAGAGTGAACTGGAAACAAGAAACAGGAGAAATAGACACAGGAGACTAAGATATAAGACAGAAATGAGTTCGTAAGATGATGTCTTATTTCACCCATGAGTCTCATGAAGAGAGAGAGAGAGAGAGAGAGAGAGAGAGAGAGAGATGAAAGGAAAAATGAGAAAGGATATATGATTCAGCAATGACTTTCAACGTAATATTAAATGAATTTTAAACTGGAAAGGTATTCTGATTCGTGCAACATTTTACAAATTCTTATGCACATCTCTCTCTCTCTCTCTCTCTCTCTCTCTCTCTCTCTCTCTCTTTCTCTCTAGCAACTGATTTTTTCATAAATACATAAATCGATAAAAAGATTACGCAATTATCTATCCACCCATTTTGCAATTCATACAAAAATAGATACATTTTTCAATAATAAATTAGACCAAATCATTTAAAATCTATTTAATCCTGAGATTAAAGTATATTCTGTCTTAAGATTTATTTTAACTGAAAATTTCGTAGAAAAACGTTATTATATTTCATCTTTCTCTCATTGCGAAATATAGTAATACCCTGAGAGGCTTATCTTCAGTATTTTCTTTAATTCATCGCTGTTGTCATTTTTAACTTTACTGATGCTAGCAAAGACACTCCATATAGCATAAAGATTTCCTTTGTGCACTCTTTGATAGTGATGATCAATTTGTTTCTATATGATTTCGAAATTAACCCTTGTTTTCGAGTTCTTCTTTCCTCCAGGGCTGGGACACGGTCTTGTCTTTTTCCTCCATCTTTTCTTACTTTTTTTGCAGGTCTGGTGTGTATGAGGTCATCCAGTTGCCCGTTCCGTTAAACCCTTTATGAGAAAAAATTAAAATTCTTGATCGAACATTTTAAATGGGGTGAAAAACATCTATGCAATTCATTCTTAACGATGGCATCAGAATTGAAAATAAAATGATATTTTTTATTTCGATAATGTTTGTTTTATCGGTTGTTTGCGAACGCCAAACAGGTTTTGCAAGGTATGTATTACGTATCTAAAAAGATTCTTTAATTAATCGCATGAAAACATCTCGAACTTTTAGTGAATCATATTGTCTTCGGTACTATGGCACAGGCGAATAATTTTCCATAAGCGAGGAAATCAATCAAAGTTTGAAATAGCTCCAGTAGTCTATGGAAATTAATGCCACACATCACAAAAACAATATTTAAGAGCGACCATGAACGGAAAAGTGACAGAATTCTCGTCTGTAGATTTTGCAGAATCATGAAATCATGTACCAGAGTAAACGGGAAAAAATTGAATGTATATGATAGATGCATCAATAAAAAAAATGCCATGAAATCAACGTCCATAAATAGGTACGAATTTACAAACAACTCAAATGTCATTGTTACAGATTGGCTTCCAGTTCGCGACTCGGTCTAGTCCTTGGCTGATGGTGGGTATGGAGGTCATAGATAGAGGCTCCGTTATCGTAAGTCATGGAGTGCGTGGGGGTGGACATATCAGAGCAGAAATCCACACTGGAGGCATCATTAGAGGCCATGGTATCACTGGAGGGGGAATTGGACGTGGTGGAAGTCATGGTACACCGCCGTCTTTGCTGTAGGAGGTTTCATGGACTCCTTATCTCTTAATGGAGGCCGTGTTCTTCGCGGAACTTCTGTTGTATGGACTCATGGGATTTATGTCGGCATCTTTATGTAGGTTGTCCTTGGATTCAGATAGGTTTTGATGTAAGGACTCATGGGATTAGTGGAGGCTCAACTGAAACCATTCATGGAATCTAGAAAGGTTCTGTTGCAGGGACTCGTGGGGTTCACGGAGGTAGTATTGAAAGGGGTCAAGGGATTCACGGAGGCTCTGTTGTAGGTAGTCATAGGATTCATGTAGGCTCCAGTGAAGGGGGTCATGGAATCTAAAGATGTTTTGTTGCAGGGACTCGTAGGATTCACGGAGACTTCATTGTAATTGTGCTTCAGGACGAAATTTTTATAAGCATATTTAATTATAATTAACCAACCTATTTTGAAGATGTATAATGAAGACTTGAAAGATTTTCTCTTGCTGTTAAAACAATGGTCATCCAAAACATTTTATTTTGTTACAACGAAAACAACTTAATTCAACATTAGCCAATATCCGTGCCAGTGTTAGTAAAAAGAGTAATATTATTATACGTAAGTCATTTCTGGCAATTATCCATTAAAAGTAAATAAACAAAGTTTATTACTCCTAAAACTGCACCTATTACAGACAAAACATAACAAAAAACATTCTGAAAGTTCAAACAAATAAAACATAAGACAGGTATCAGACGAAACTCTAATGTCACTTCTGTTCCCCACAGAAATGCAAAAACTGGTGAAGAATGCAACTGGAAGGCAAACAATAAAAAAGTGAAGGCAAAATAAAAGTAAAAAGAAAAATGCAAAAAAATAGCTTGAAGGAAGGTCTTCTGACTTCTCGAGAATCCACTTTGGTATTGTTTTGCTTCGGCTCCGAACAAAAACTTGAACCCTGACAAGAGGACTTGAGTTCATGCACCTCCTCCGTCATCACGGCCAACGAGTTAAATGAGACTATTTTTTCATAGGGAACACGCGCAAAGCAACTTTATTTCGTAGTTGACTTTAAAATTAAAGGATAAAATTTAATAGTATGATATAATCAAAGAGAATATTTGATAAGTAGACTCAGCTGTTATCATAATGGTGGGGTAGTTTCTGCGTCTTGCATTCACTAGCTTTTAAGAATGTGGTACAAATGTTGTAGAATGTCTTTCAAAAAGCGCTTAGCTACATAATTTATCCCCTTTAGCCCCCACCCTAATGCACACTTTAAAAAATTCTGGACCCTCATTCTAATCTGATCCTTCTGTATGCTAATCAGGTATGTTTGGACTTTTAGATTTAGTTGCACTCGATAAATAACTTTTTAAGACGCCTTGTAATTAAACACAGAAGCAAATAAAGGAAAAAATTCCTCACAAATAGATGCACTAACCGTTGAGGAAAAATTTTTTTCTTAAACAAAATTAATTAATATAACCGCCATCAGATGAGCCATCTCCTTTTCTAGACAAGTTCATAAGGAAGGAAATTACCGAGTAAAGATTTAATGGACATCTGTGAAGATTAGGCGTGGTTTTCATGACGAAAAAACCGTCGCATCTTCACTGGTACCGTTCAGCAGTTAATTGACAGGTGGGAGTCACCCAGAGTCACCCATTAAATGTTATCACCGAGTTTCATCGAAAGCAATTAATTAGTTTTTATGCAATCCTTGTAAAAGATAGACGTGCAGACAAGCAGAAGGACAAACGAACAAAGTTTGAGGCTTTTAAAGGAGACAATAGGTTCATAAAGTATCATCAAGCACTTTATTTTGTGTACAACTATAATTCTAACTCCAAAAAGTTAATATATTGGTGCTTCCATTATGGTAAAACATTCGTTTATTTTCATTGAATTTCTAAATCATACAATAAATACTATTTTTTATGTTTCGGTCAACACGCAAGTTCTGAACGTTCTTGTCAAGTCATTCAGTTTCATATTTCTAAATAAATAGATTAAAATACGTGAATTACATCAGGTTGTGAAACAGTGAGATTGACGTTAATGATATTATTGCTTTTCCAACAAATAAAATATTGGGTTTTTAAGCTGTAATTCATAATTCCAAATTTTCATCAAGTGAATGTGACGGTTCTTTCTTGTACTGACCCCAGATAATGACGACCTTTTATTGCGTAACAAAGCCTTATTACTTAAAAAAAATGGATATGATTGTGATAAATTTTGAAAGGATATTTTACATGTTCAATAAATGGTGTTATGCAGGGTACATGTGCATCTCAGAAATATCTAATATTCCTGAACAATACCTCATAGCGTATACTCCAAAATTAGCGCCACGAAGAACGATTATTCTGTCATATAGAATTCAGTATAATGAAAATACCTAACACGACACCATACAGCATGAGAGAAAAGACTAACTAAAAGTTTAGAAAGTTACCCGACGAAAATGGTAGATATTCTTATTAAGAGAGGTTTGTATGGATAGGGGCAACTGGAGGGTTTGGAGAGAATTGCAAGGGATTGTGATGGATCGGGACAAGTAACATAACATTGTGAGATATAAGCTGTATCTCAGTGTAATACTGACCTTCTTAGCGCTTGTTAGTAATAACGGTAAGGAAAATATAGGAAAAATACCAATAAATATATATATATGAATATATATATATATATATATATATATATATATATATATATATATATATATATATATATATATAATATATATAAGGGAATCTATTGAGACTTCCCTGTCACGAAGCGGCAGCTGGCAACTCGCCGGCCTGAAATCGAACCATATCTCTCTCTCTCTCTCTCCCTCTCTCTCTCTCTCTCTCTCTCTCTCTCTCTCTCTCTCTCTCTCTCTCTCTCTAACATATCTCATAAGTGACTAAGGCCACTGAATTAAACTCAGTGATACTAGAAAAATAGAATTTATTCTAAAATCCAACAAACCACCAGTTAATAAAAAAGAACGGGTCAAATAAATTGACTCTCAAAAGTCTGAAAAATGAATCAAAGAAAACGGGATCTCAAAAGAAACGTGGGAAACTAAACTAATTGGCAGGACCAAAATCATATTACTACCAAGAAATATATATATCAGTCAAGTCACAAATTCTGTCATTTTCATAAACGTAAAATGCACCATTCCGAATGTTCATTACCCCTGAACACTCATTCCAAATTCCATCATGGATCCAAATAAGGTATCCCTGGGAAGGATATCAAAGTATCTCTGTTAAGCCCCAGTATACAGTGCATAAAAAAATACATGTGAAACAAATAATAAAATAAAAAGTCAATGCACAAAAGAAAGATCATATGAGACACAAGATAAATAGAAGTGTAACACCAACTGAAATAAACTTAGATCTTCAACTCACTTTCAACTACGAGAAAAATCGTTTTCTCTGTGCGTGAACATCATGGCTTCTTAGTGCAAGGCTGAACCCACACACCACAAAATACTTCAAGACGAAGTTCGAGTGAGAATGCCTAATTTTCACACATTTCCTTTTCATGAAGCCGTGCGTTGACGAACACACGCACGCACGCCCGTCATGACGCATGAAGGGAAGATTCCACTACGTCATTCCGGAAGATTCCGGTACCCACAATGCCATATGTGACACCGATCATCACGCCCTGTCACATGCCATACTGACTTTCGATCACATCTCAATCACGCCGCGAGGCACTGCGTTCATTGTACCCGATCAGACCATACTTAGATCGACGACGATCGGAACATGCTGAATCACCTTTGAACTCATTCGAACGAAATCTTCTCGTCTCCAAGCTGAAGCTGTTTCCGATCCCACGAGAGCGGTATTTGCTTGGTTTTCGAACGATAAAAGCCGAGCGTCCAAATAACAGCTATTTGCCAGCTCCATGATAAAACAAGTTCCTCATTGGATGGGTCGATATTGTACTCAGCTAGCACTCTCCTAGGCCCGCGTTCGATTCTCCGGTCGGCCAATCAAGAATTATAGGAATTTATTTCTGGTGGCGGAAATTCATTTCTCGGTATAATGTTGTTCGGATTCCACAATAAGCTGTAGGTCCTGTTGCTAGGTATCCAATTGGCTCCTTGCTTAGGAGAGCTGTTAATCAGCTCAGTGGTCTGGTTAAACTAAGGTATACTTATGATGATAAAACACCTGCATGAGAGCTGAATAGCAGTTATTTATAACAATAATCACATTCTTATGTATATCTGTAATATGTATATATATATATATATATATATATATATATATATATATATATATATATATATATATATATATATATATATATATATATATATATATATATATATATATATATATATATATATATATATATATATATATATATATATATGTATACATATACATACATACATACATATATACATATATATATATTATATATAAAGAGAGAGAGAGAGAGAGAGAGAGAGAGAGAGAGAGAGAGAGAGAGAGAGAGAGAGATTTCTATAGTCTAGCATTGCACTGAATAAGCTATATGTCACCAGAAATGGGTTTTCTATAAATATTCTAAGCTAGGAGAATTCCTGATAATCAAGTTTTTACTGAAAAGCTTCCTCTTATTATATTCATTAGATTATTTATAATAAAAGGTATAAAATAATTAAATCCCACAATTAACGTCTTCTGAAGAGGACCAGCTTTCATGACAGACCTAAAGAGAAAATTCAATTACCTTCCTAATGTAAGTTTTGTGGAGAAAGCGTACTCCCAAAACTGAGTGAGAGTTGATCTGTCACCTCCATTTTTTTTCTGGACTCTACTAACAAGACTACAACTGGAATTGTCGAACCTATATGGATTGGTGCTTTATGCCTAAGCAAGATTTAATACGGCTTTGTGTGTAAAATTGCTGAGAGCATAGTTTCTGTTGGTTAGGAGGCTAACATTGGTGCCCTGACGTTGTTTCTGCACGATTGCAACATAAATGTATTCCAATCACAGTATGCAAAGTAGACCTCAATCATTGTAGTTGATATTTTTGAACTGAAAACGTCTGAACGACAGTTTGAATTTTGTAAGTGACCATGTAAATATTTTCTGACATTAGTCAAAACAAAATGTTAGCGATAGCACCTACTTTAGAAATGCAGGGACACAAAAAGCAACAAGAAAATTAAAGAAAAGGCAATATATTATTATTTCCAAGCTCGTGTGCATTCATATCTTATAACGACTGTGACCTCTTCTCTGTTCTTGACCTTCACCTTAAAAGACCAAACCTGGTGCAAGTTGTTGAATACATCAAAATAACATAAACAAGTAGGCAGCCAAAAGTATTAAAACTACCAAAATCTCGCAGCCTTAAACTTAGATCAGTAAAACTAAAAATTATTTAGAATAATTCCTAAGCAATTGCATTTATAATTTATCAACTTAGAACGGATACCTCAAACACAAAACCAACTATAATGCATTTTAACCATTAAAAAATCTATGACCCTACTCTTTGGCCTTTCAAAAATAAAATTTTGTATACCTAATCATTATGGAATTGCTGTTATGATTAATCAGTACAGGAAGGATACCACTACTACAAAGAATTTAAGCTAACCTCAGTCAGTGACATTGACCTTCGGCCTTTGCTGATGGTAAGTATAAATATTTTTTTTATTTGTTATCAAGACACTTGAACTAGAAATTCTATGACCTTAATATGTCACTTTCAAAGGTACAACTATGTGAACTTTATTACTGAACTTATGCAGCAATTATCTTCATGAAATGGACTCGACGAATATCTAGTAGGTTACGAATCATTCAAACCTCTGCTAATCTAAGGCATTATTCTGTGACCTTCCAACCTGCAGCAGCTTTCTGCCAAAATTCAAAAATATGAACATGCACGAATGAATATTTCACCAAAATTTATCAAATTCCACTCATTAGTTTTCATGTAATGCTTCTGATAAGAAGAAAAACAGAATGACAGAAAATCAGAAAAAAACTGTATATAAATTTAGGCTATAGTGAAATATCTATACTTCTATAATAACATACTGATAAATACAGTTACAGAAAGCTGGATAGAAAATAAGAGTGAACGAAAGACAACGGATTCTGTAGGCAAGTGATTTGTGTTTGAAGTACCTTTTATTACGAAACATCTCCGAGGTTAAAAGAAAAAAAAACAAGGACTCCTCGAGTTAAGTAAGAACCTGCTCCAAATAAAAAAAAAAAAAACTTGTCATAAAAAAACATAATTGTGATACAACGTCCATAGTAAAAAATCTTAGCATTATAGAACTTAGTATCGATAGCATGCTCACTGCACTTATTATAGTAGGTCACAAAGGTAATATAAAAAGCATTTTTAAAAATCCAATAACAAAAAAGTTAATTTTCTAGTTTAAAATTTAGCTATTTCTAAAGGTATGATCATGTTTTAGCCTTCAAGTACTAAGGAAGAATAGTTTGGCCTTAATAACAGAATGGCCTTTCATCAGGTTTTATGAAAATAAAAAATTATTTATTCAAGCAGAAATGATACTTTCTGGCATGCTACAAACTATAAATTGGCAGAAAAAAATGGTCTCAAATAGAATTTACCGACGAAAAAAAAATAAATAAATAAACAGGATGAGCCAGTAGCTCTTTTTCTCTACCCTCAGTCCTAATAACTATGATTAAAATTTGGAAGAAAAACACTGACAATAAACTTTTTTATCATTGTCCTTAACTATAAGAGGCAGCATTATAAAAGCCTTGCCTCATTCTGTCTGTAAGCTCTAAAATGGTAAGTTAGTAGCTTTTTGAATGTGTCCTGACAAAAGCTAGACTTTAAAAACAAAGAGAATTATTAACATTGGTAGAGGTCTCTTGGATATTTTACTTGAACTAACTATGATAAGAATTGCTATAGCTGCGTAAACTAAACTGAAACAGAATTGTACCTTTACCTACTGTGAATTTGAATGTTACTAGAATTAATCAACTGGATAATTTTAGATATATTCTTAAAAGAAATTATTAACTACTTCTTTAATGACAGTATCAGTCAGAAAATTTAAAATTCTATATGAAGTGAAATTTACCAGAAAGAATACTTTCAGAATTCGATTTTAACAGTAATCTCCATTACAGGCGTTTAGTTTTATACTACGCCTCACAGTCGTGGTTTTGATTGTGGGGGCTGAAGAACACAACGAACATGATGGCATGAAAGAACTCGAGGTTCCAGAACGGTCTAGTGTTGCAGATGAACATAGTGGACCTGTTGTCACTAATGATGACCTACAAGAACCCGATGGCTTCAACGAACACAACAATTCAGCTGTAAAAAGTGCTGACGTAGAGGGCATTGGTGGCTTGGAGGTATCTGATCGCTCTGCTGTAGCTGACAGTGACCTAAGGGGGCTTGGCAGTTTACAACATGGTAGTTCTGTTGTTGGTGGTGACCTTATGCAAGGTTTGGGGCATGGTGACTCAGTAGTAGTGGACGGCGACTTAAGAGGACCTGAAGGCATGGGGCATGGTGAGTCTGTTGTAGTAGATGGTGATCTCAATGAACCTCGAGGTTCTGTTCATGGACACTCTACTGTAGTAGCTGGTGACCCAACAGAACTTCGAGGTGTAGGCCATGGGAGTTCTGTTGCAATGGGTGGGGCCCACAAGAGTCACAGTAGAGGGCTGAGTAGTTATAAAACAGTAAGTAGTGGTTTTGGAGGATTTGGTTTGCGAGGACAGAGTGGAACCTTTGGAATAAATACTGGGCTTCAAAGATATGTTGGCTCTAGAAAACATGTGGCCATTATTCCCGCTAGAGTGGTCTTGGTTGGACACGGCAACCCTGCTCTTTTGAATCAGAAAGGACCTAAATCCTATGAACGATACAGATCCTACGGAGGGCCCAGGTCTTACGGGGGATACAGTTACCACAGAATACCCAGTTACAGAAGGTCCTTTGCTACTGGAAGGAAAGTGGTGTACCCCTCGTATAAAATCCCATACAGGGTCCATTATAGCTATGGTGGCCTGTATAACTATGGTAACCATCAAGGCATCCGTTATAGTTATGGTAACCAGTACGGCCATGGTGGCCGTCATGGTTATGGCAGGTATGGGTATAGTGGTCTTTATGGGAAATAGAATTAATTAATCTTGAGGATTTATTATGATATTACTATTAAACTATACGTCATCAGCAATCTACTTAATTCTTCCTATCTCTGACTGGTTTTTTGTTCAGTTAGAAATTTTATCTAATTGATTCCATAAATTGTCAAAGAATATACCATCTAAACCCAAGTTTTCTGCTTAGCAGCAACGGGCCAATGTTATAAAGAGAAGGTTAAAAGCCTTTCCAAAATATGGTCTCGAGCATATACAGTATATTATTTCTACATATAAACTGAACCAGAAATAATGTCTGTAAGTACAGGGTACTTAGATAAGCAGAATAGCAAGGCGTCTTCATTACCGAAATTAATATATTCAGTGACATCGAACTGCTAAGGTTGTAAAGACTATAATTTTCGTGTAGTCTTTACAACTATATGAAAATTACTAAACATAAAACAGCCAAATTCAGCTGATTGTAACTTCCAAAGGTGGGCCATGAGGTTGATACAATCGTTGGTATGTATATCTGTAAAAACATATATATGTATATATATATATATATATATATATATATATATATGTATGTATGTATATATATGTTTATATATATGTGTGTGTGTATGTATATTCATATATACATATATATATTTACATATACACACACAACACACACACACACATATATATATATATATATATATATATATATATATATATATATATATATATATATATATATATATATATATATATATATATATATATATATATATATATATATATATATATATATATATATATATATATATATATATATATACACAAACATTAGATGCATATTTTCGAAATAGAACTTTCTCTTATACGGTCACGAGAAGCTTCTAGCGCAATAGACACGCTTTATGTTAAACATTTTGCATTCTTTTATTAATTTTTTACGTTCGAAAGTGAAAGTTCGGAAGAAGTAAGTTAAATTTGGCATTTCAGCATCCACCATCTCAACATGTGGTTTTTCATGGGCAATGTTAATAAAAGTAAAATGAAAAAATGGTGGTAAACACAGTTTCAGTGAGTACAACAACCTTAATAATAGTAGCAGTAACATTACCAGTAGTAAAAGTATTAATATCAGATGCAGATATTAAAGTAGGAGTGTTAATGCCCACTTTATTTTGCACCTTATATCCGTGAATCATTCTGTACCAGAGATTCATGTCATCTGGAATCGTCAGTTCAGCCACCTGTCACCTGGAGAATGGGATTGACTCAGCTTCGAGATTTTACATTCAAGAATAAATTAATTGATGTGAAGTCAAACAAATGTGACATTTTGGAGGATTTATCTGCACACACACACACACACACGCATATGTATATATATATATATATATATATATATATATATATATATATATATATATATATATATATATATATATATACAGTATATCACACATTACCACAGGTGAAAAATAAGAGACGGGGTGTAGGTCCTGACCGGTTTCGACTTTATTTCCTTCGTCAATGGCTTGGAAATAAAATCGAAATCGGGCAGGACCTACATACCGTCTCATATTTTTCACCTGTGGTAATGTGTGATAAATGGTAATTGACATCACTACTACTATTAGGTCTATCTCTATCATATTAATGCTGTTACTACAAGCAATGATACTGCTACTGCTATTGAGATTGTTATAGCCATTGAAACTATCATTATCACCATTATTCACTTAATTTTTGTTAATATCACCCGTAGAAAGTAATATGTTCAGATGGAATGGAAGAAGCATGTTAATCTGTTATTCCTGTCCTCATTCCTTCCCCAAAAATACTGTCTGTATATGTATATATGTATATATATATATATATATATATATATATATATATATATATATATATATATATATATATATGTGAAGATAAAAAGGCCCATAAAACACTACCAACGGAGACTTACTGCCACACCTATTGTACATATGCTTTGAATATATACTTTTGTAACATATCATTTGTCCATATTTTACCAGTGAACAGGGGCACAGAAGGAAGTGCTCGAAATATATGGTTGCAATGTTCAAATAGTGTTTTATGGGCCTTACTATCTTCATATTATGCTGTTGTATTACAGTAAAAGACGTTATATATATATATATATATATATATATATATATATATATATATATATATATATATATATATATATATATATATATATATATATATATATATATAAATCAATCACTTAGTAAGCTCCACAATTCATGGACATGAACACAGCTGATATCGGTATATGGTCCAGCTCCAAAATGAAAGCAAAAATGACCTACTATCCAAGCATACCCTTTGAAAAATAAGGTCAGGCTCTTTTAGTCATCTTAATACTAATTTCTGTAATCATACGGAGAATGATGTATGAGTTAGTTGTGAAATATGTAAAACCTTATTGTATTTCAGCTTAAGATCGCAAAGGTCCTCTTGCTGCAAAGTATGAAAAAAAGCCTGATAAAAACATTGACCACATAATGGATGAGTATTCAGCAGTAAAAAAAAAAGCAAATTATAGGCTTAAACAAGGCTATCAGCATCATCACTATTGTCATATAAAAAAAAACAAAATGCCTAACTTTTCCTTCGAATAAAAACAGGTTCAGCTCAGTTTATTTTCGTCTTTTTTTCTCGTGTCTTCGTGGAAAAAACTTGAGGTCAAAATGGAGATAAAAACTAGTTCACTGTGTTTCAAATAAGAGCAGCAGTACGAAGAAGTGGTAGATAAATATTCTTATTCGTATATAAAAGTCTATGTAGTGCATACATACAAATGAAAGGATGTAGCGTTGGAGGGGTGGACAGAGCTGTCGCCTGGCACGCTGTTGGCCCAGCGTTCGACTCTCCTACCGGCTAATGAAGAATCAGAGGAATTTATTTCTGGTGATAGAAATTCATTTCTCGTCATAATGTGGTTCGGATCCCACAATAAGCTGTAGGTCCCGTTGCTAGGTAACCAGTTGGTTCTTAGCCACGTAAAATAAATCCAATCCTTCGGGCCAGCCCTAGGAGAGCTATTAATCAGCTCAGTGGTCTGGTTAAACTAAGATATACTTAACTTTGAAAGGATGTAGCAAGAAATAAACTAAGCAGCAGAAACCTGTTTATGTAAAAATTATTGGAGCTAAACTATTTTATATGATTAATGATTATTATACACTGTATATTTATGAGTGCATATATGTTTTTCTTTATGTATGCACATTCACGCACACACCACACGACCGCATGTACACATGTAGCGATATACGAATCCATTCGCTGTCATATATATTTATATCAGTGGAAAAATATGACAATTAATGTCTTTAGCGACAGTATAAAAACTGGATGACCAGTTCCCTACTGCCAGATGTATACATGACGTTCGTGTTCTCTATTATGCACAATTTGATATTAGTTTTTGTGCAATATATATATATATATATATATATATATATATATATATATATATATATATATATATATATATATATATATATTATATATGGCAGTTTGGAATGAAATTCGGTAAAATCTGCAGTCCATAGGAACTTGGGTCCTTTGCCGGATCCAGTGTGTATTTCCTGTTGTTGAACTGATTTTATAAAAGTTCCTAAGTATAGCATTCTCTCTCTCTCTCTCTCTCTCTCTCTCTCTCTCTCTCTCTCTCTCTCTCTCTCTCTCTCTCTCTCTCTATATATATATATATATATATATATATATATATATATATATATATATATATATGTATACTATATATATATATACATTTTCATTCAGAGGTATTCAGAGGCAAACTCATATAAATCTACATTACTTCATCATTATCCATTTATATGCGTCAACATTAAGTTTATATATTATCTATTCATACTGATGCTGTTCAGATATCACCGGAGAAAATTTAAAGTATGTTTTCACTCAGCAGTGCTCCAGGTTCTAAATATAAATCTCGAACGTTTATTTGACTCATCGGAAACATTTCTTATTTCTTATGTTCACACAAAGAAATAAAACGAAAAAGCCTAACCAAGATCATTTACGAACCGCGTATTTATATTCAAAAACAGACAAGCGACTGATAAGCGGGAGTTTGGCCATCGGGTGATCTATGTTAAACTGACAGTTCCCTGCAGTCTCTTTGACTGATTTTCCAAAGAGATATCACTACTTAGCGGTTTGTGTTCGTTACGAGTAGTGTAGAACGTCCGGCGTTGACAACTACATGTATTTATAAGGAGAAGTAATAGACCGTCATAATAAGACAATAGATAATTCTTCATAATCAGAACTGAGGCTCTCTCGATGTTAGAGTACGTTAAAAAGTGTACTCCATTTAAAAAGTTTCTCGTTCTTGTCTGCATTTACATATGTAAATTCGTAATAAATTTTCTCAATATTTACCTCCTGCATTCATGTCTTGGATATCATATGTGGGCTTCTTGTTTACCAGAAAGAGCATTAGCTACTGACGCAACAAGTTGTTTTTACCGATATGAACTACCATTAATTATTGCAATATCCATCTTTTTAACAGATGGTTTGTCTACTCTGGTGCATTTTGATTACATGGATTTATCTGAATTCTGAAAAATTCCTTCTGCCATGCTTTAAAAAGTTTACAGATACAGAAATTCACAAAGAATTTTAAATAAATATAAAAATAACGCCTTACAACATAATGATAGCTGTGAAATGTATATTACAAAAGTATTCGCGTTTCATTTTTAGGTTGACTATAGAAAAAGTAACACATGTAAAACTATTTAAGCTACGTGATCTTGCCTAATCAATGATATAAGTATAAATACTCTTGTTTTGAAGTACATTAGAAAACTCTCTCTCTCTCTCTCTCTCTCTCTCTCTCTCTCTCTCTCTCTCTCTCTCTCTCTCTCTCTCTCTCTCTCTCTCTAAGTTGAAGTTTTAAAGGAAAAGTTAATAGAAAAACTGAAATTAAAGCAAACAAAGGTTAAACAAATATCTATTGAATTTATTCAAAAGCAGTTTGCTTTCTCTTTCAGTTCCACTAAACTGAAAATAAATTTGTTACTCGTACGCTAATCTCTAATAAATCTAAACTACATTATGACCTGTTTTTTTTTTGTCACAAAGTTATACCATAATCACCCTTTATATGTTTGGATTCCCTCTTTGACCATCTAGTCATCCATCACTAAATATCCACAATACCATTAATATTGTCTCTATGTTCTTGTAAGCCACCCATAACATATCCCCCTAAATCTAAAATTTCCCATACAACAGCCTGATATAGTACAAGTGATCCTCATACACATTTCTCTGTTTAATTTGGTAATTTTCTATATTATTGTTCTTCTGGTGCTTTATCAATCAAAACTTTCTAATTCACCTTTCGAGGTGAACCAAGTTATTCCTCTGTAAGTTTGACATGACCTATATCATATTTTAGATTATACAAAGGAACGATTATTCTTTTCATTCAGCATAATTAGACAATTATACTATCACTAACGTACTTGGAATTACATCAGTTCTTTGAACATTTCCTTATTTCCGGCTTTTAGTTGTTGACCTTACGTCCTCAAAGATAATTTTTGTGAGCTTTCGCAAACTGGATATAACCCCTTCCATTTTTGCATTTTGAATCTACTTCCCTCTATTCCTTGCATTCAACATATCCTATAAGTCCTCAGCACAGGACTAAATTTTGTGTTTTTGGACGGCATATTTGCATTTGCATCTCTACTAAGATCCATTATTCATTACCCTTTCTCTCTACATTTAGTTCCCTCCCTTACAACTTTTTTGATCCTTATATTTTTTTTTCAGTACATCTTTCTTAAATTTTCTTACTTATTTTTTTTTTTATACTTATTCACTATAATGCTACATCCTGACAATTCAAGAATCACCCCTCCCTTGATCTAATCGCTCAGCTGTACAAGATATAATCGCTTTGTTCCCTCCAGTCCTGAATATTCAGTCCTTTTATTGTAGCTTCTGAAGTGCCATTTCATCCAGCTTTTCCTTAAAAAACATCTATTTTCATAGATTTTTTTTTCTGGGGCACATCCACTATCACTCAAAGCCCAATGTCAAATTGTTTTTCAGTATAATGAGTACGGTGCTCAGAGAGCTTTAAATCCCTGTATCCCTTGCCATAAGGTGATTTTCACACCACGCATTGTGGCGAAAATACTGCTTTATTTCGTGTTATCTTGTAGAAGTAAAGGAATAACTGCAGCTAATCCATCTTTAAGAAGCATTGCCTCCCCCAAAAACGTAAATGGCATTCACTAGATGCTTCTCTAACTACTGGCATGGTGCATCAGAAACCCAAGCCATAATTTTCTGGTACAGCAATATTTAGGCAACCTCGCCCTTAAAAGCTTGCTGGAAATTTGAAGGATAACACCTTTAGAAGCCAATTCCTGTAAAGGGAAAAGTGTATAGTTGATTGATTGATTTATTCATGTGAGTGTAAAGGGATAATAATTTCCAGTTTAGTGGGAAAAAGGAATGAACAAAATTACAGTAGTGTACTCATTCTAAAAAACATCAATTTACCAACAATTATTGTAATGAGAATACAATCTTTCACAAATCGTTTTAAACTGAAACTATTAAAATAGAGTGTTACATAAAAATAAGAATGCGAAAAGCACAAAACCTTCTCATGTCCGACCAGAAGATGAAAGTTCTTCAACAGAATTAGCCAACACAATGTCATGCCTGACACAACCGAATGTTGACTTCAAGCACATGGAACCAGTCGCACTT
Organism: Macrobrachium rosenbergii; assembly: GCF_040412425.1. Taxonomy (NCBI): domain Eukaryota; kingdom Metazoa; phylum Arthropoda; class Malacostraca; order Decapoda; family Palaemonidae; genus Macrobrachium; species Macrobrachium rosenbergii. Next base: position 23,772,828 of record NC_089799.1, on the reverse strand, counting down.
AAACAAAACAACGTGACAACAGGCACACAAAAACGCCTTTTTTTTTTTTTTTTTTGCTTTGTTCTTATTTCCAGTAGGTGAAGTAACCAGAAGAACGTCGACTAAATTAATTGGGGGTCTGAGTGTCACGCCACGCTGGGCAGAGGGAGCAAGGAGAGGGGAGTGAGACGACTTTGATTTGCCACAGAAAATCGTAACTGATTCTCTCTCTCTCTCTCTCTCTCTCTCTCTCTCTCTCTCTCTCCCTCTGTGTGTGTGTGTGTGTGTGTCTGACTGATTCCGTTCTGTAATCTCCTAGTATTCTTGTGTTTCAAGGAATAATTATCCATTTATCTAATTGTTTATCTACTTTATTCGACAGGTTTGTTTACTTGCTCTCTCTCTCTCTCTCTCTCTCTCTCTCTCTCTCTCTCTCTCTCTCTCTCTCTGTATTTCTCTATCTATCTATTTATCTATCTATTTGTCTATCAATCTAACCGTTTGTCTGTTTTCTTTATTAACCAGGGGTTTTTACTCCACCCCTCCCTCCCTCTCTCTCTCTCTCTCTCTCTCTCTCTCTCTCTCCGTTCCCATCCTTTAATCCCCATGTACATCTGAAAATTTCTATCTATCTATCTATCTATCTATCTATCTCCTTTGTTCGCCATGAATTTTTACTTGCTCTCTCTCTCTCTCTCTCTCTCCCTCTCTCTCCCTCTCTCTCTCTCTCTCTCTCTCTCTCTCTCTCTCTCTCTCTCTCTCTCTCTCTCTCTTTGGCAAGAGAACCGTAGATGATCCAAGGTAACAAATCTCAGGAATTACAACAGTGAAGTGATAGTAATGTTCATAAGACAGGTAAAAAGCGACCCGAATACAGCAACCAACATAACCGTAACTACAGATGACTTTTCCTACGCTTCTTGCCTCCTGTGTACATTATCATATGCAATCCGAAATTGAGGAGCATATGGCGAACTTCCCAGCAATTTTATCCGTATTTTACCTTCGTTATTTTTAGCTCGGATTTCATGTCAAAAATTGAATTAAAGCGTATTAGTAAGTCAGGTTGGTGGTGATAGACAACGGGGTTATAATTAGTATGCATTCAGAAAATCTTATTCATCTCCTCTACAGGAACACGTATGATATTACATTTTTTTATGCTCACAGTGTGATTTTTTTATTTTTTAGTCGTTTTCAAATATTTAGAGGGAAAACTTAGTCACTCATTCAGTTATTGTTAAAACTGTATGTTAATTCAGCCTAAAAAAGCATGAAGTTGTGAAGTTAATGATTTAAGGAAAACTTAATATTTTGTCACTTTATACACAAGTAACCTTTTTCTAATAAAAAAAATACTCAGCCACGAATACAGCTTAATGTAGTTCCCATTCTGCCTTTGGATAACTTACAGCAAAATGTTAATTACAAATGACAAGTCGACTGTCTACCATTGTATCAAAATCGATGGGCATAAGCACGAGTCTTGACCGGATAAATGCAATTATAAACCAAATCCTCTGTGTATAGACTAAAAAAACTATTAAAAAATAAGCAAAAATTATACATATATATATAATTTATATATATATATATATATATATATATATATATATATATATATATATATATATATATATATATATATATATATATATATATATATTATATATATATATATATATATATATTATATATATATATTTATATATACATATACTGTATTCTTTTACCAGATTTCAGATTTGTGTGTATTCTTAATAGCTCCCAAGAATTTTAAACTTCTCTATACCCTAGCATTGTTCTAGGACATACGTATCAGAAGTTCCAGGAAAGAGCAGTGACGCGCCATGCAATAATGACTCAAAACTTCTTTAGGATGAAGTTTCCAGTCCACTCTTATTCTCTTGACCTTAGAATACGCCATTATATCTTGAAGTTTGAGTTACTTATTGCAGGGTAAACCTGGGAACATTTTGAACAATCTTATCGAAAACAAGATGGGTGCACCCTTCTGGGGTATTCAGCATGACCCGTTACAGTAGTTGCGTTGGAAGCTCTGTGAGTTGGTTTTAATCCCACCACCGAAGAAGAAAGCTTTGTGGACTGGTTGGTAGGAGGCCAGAAGCGATCCAACGGTCTAGCAAAGGGGAACAATGTGGTTCATCATTCAGCCACGTCGCCTAGTTTTACTTATTACACCTCCCAGGTGAGTAGTGGTCGCATCTGTGTATATATATATATATATATATATATATATATATATATATATATATATATATATATATATATATATATATATATATATATATATATATATATATATATATATATATATATATATATATATATATATATATATATATATATATATATATATATATATATATATATATATATATATATATATATATATATATATATATATATATATATATATATATATATATATATATATATATATATATATATATATATATATATATATATATATATATATATATATATATATATATATATATATATATGATATATGGGACAGAATAGAACTATAGTTAACCCGAAACGGCATTCAGAAATATTATTGGAGGCCTACTATTGCGATCAAGATATGCAATGTTTCCATTTCTATTGCGGTTATAATGGCATGACTAGTAATGCCAACAAAGTAACTCGAGTTTTCCACGTTTTCTTTCAAGAGAGAAGAGAGAGAGAGAGAGAGAGAGAGAGAGAGAGAGAGAGAGAGAGAGAGAACTACTGTTTTCTTCAGATATCCTTCAGTGCTTAGCGTTTTAAATATCCTTGATCCAAAGGTAAATTGGGATCCACTACACGTTTATCAATTAAATTCCGGGTGCCAGTTGTATCCGCTTTTGCTGTTCACATGATCCTGCTATTGGGCAGATAAACGGACAGCCAGAGGTAATGAGAAATACTCATCTGGTATTATTTACCCTAATACAATCTATCTAACATTGTTCATTAGGTTTATTGTTTTGCTTATCCTATGTTTTTTGTGATATAAAACACAATTATTGATTATCATCTTATATCAAACATGTGTATTGCCTACTTTAGAAATTATAGAATAAATTTCCTAGCAAATTATAGAATAAATAATAAATAACATACACATACATATATATATGAATATATATATATATATATATATATATATATATATATATATATATATATATATATATATATATATATATATATATATATATATAAGA
>NC_089799.1:23762113-23767113 GCF_040412425.1 Macrobrachium rosenbergii | reverse complement strand
CAAACTAAGTTTCTTAAAAGTTATGCCATTAGAAATTAAATAACTGAATGGATAAAAAGGTTAATTAGAATGTTCCTAATATTCTGCCGTTGGAACTCCTTTGCTTTTATCGATTTCTGCAACATAAATTAAAATCAAAATAAGATAATCTAAAAACAACCGAGAAAAATATATATGAAAAAAACCGATAGGTCACATAATGCAAGAGTATTATCATTTCAAACAATTTTCCTACTTATTTTGAATATTTTACCTTGTGAGTCTGAAGATTATGATGAGAATGCAAAATTTTTTCTCAGTATATAAAGAGATGTCTAGACAGTTTCTCAGTCATTTCTCTTTCATAAACTTCAGCATGGTGAGGTCTACTCCTGTTTCTTTTGTGTCTCTGTCTTATTTTTTTTTTTGCACTGGTTTAATAATTTATTATTGCTTCGAGAGCTCGACTTGCTATTAAGCTAAATGTTATCTTGGGAATTACTTTTACATCCATCAAAATATTAAAACATAGCCCAGTTTTATTCTATTGGAAGAAATAAAAAAAATATAATCGTCGTATGGTAAATGTACACAAATATATTCAGTGGGGTTTTGCATACAAAATAAAATGTTTATTGCTTTAAGCATCATAACATACAATTTCGAGCGATTGTGAGTGCAATAATTAGCGCTGAAAAAGCTTAGTCATCTTTGCAACAGATATGTCAAGTATATGAAAACACCAAAACAATTTTTTTTCAGACATTGGATCCGATTTATATGTGCTCATATAAATAGATGGTATATACAGTGAAGAAACTGAACCGTGACAAATCTTTAATCCACCAACATTTTAGCTGGGTTTACCTTGTCACGATGAAATTTATGAATGAGACTCAAATATTCATTTAAACCTAAGTTCTTCGCTCGTCATTCCTTTGAATAATCTGCGATTTGTCTCACCAGGTTTCCATCAAGTTCGCCCTTGGTCTCACCTTTTTGGTTGCCAGTGCCCTCGGAGGTCATGTAGGATTCCATGGAGGACACGGAGGCTTTGGCTATGGACATGGTGGCATTGGACACGGTGGATTCGGAGGCTTTGGTCATGGACATGGAGGGATTGGTCTCGGACATGGAGGCTTTGGTCTCGGACACGGAGGCTTCGGACATGGATATGGAGCCAGTTCCGGCGTAGGCTTCAGTAACTTCAACCTGGGTCATCATGGTTCCTTGGGAGGTTTCGGGCATGGAGGCCACGGAGGATTTGGTGGATTCTCAGGGGGCTATGGAAAATAGGCTGTTTATTGAGAATTTCCTAAGTTATTTCAATCGTCCAGGAAGAAATATTAATAATGAATATTTAAGTGGCCTTAGAGCCAAACGTATATCTTTACGTTCCTCGATGGTGACTTCCGCCGACCCATCTGTTTTTAGAAATAATTTATCCTCAATGCATAAAATTTTGGATGTCCTTTAATTCCCTCTTCACTGAAACGAAAAGTGAACAGTAATAAAAATCGCATTACTTCCGCATCAGGAGATTAAATGGAATAATGTATTTACGTTTACGAAACGAGTGAAGTAATTCGTTAAAATTTCAAGTAATTAAAAAAAATTGCTTTTATCGTCAAAGAAAGATTACGTTACCACTTAGAGAAGCTGTTAGATGTTGGGTTATCAAGACAGATTTGTCTCTCAATTCCTATTTATTGCAGTATAGTTTGCTCCACCCTACCATTCTCTCTCTCTCTCTCTCTCTCTCTCTCTCTCTCTCTCTCTCTCTCTCTCTCTCTCTCTCTCTCTCTCTCTCTCTCATTTTATTCCTAATCGTAAACACTGTCTAAGTACTGAAATTAAACTGAGTACTGATTCTTGTAAATGATCCCATGTTTAACTTACTATGGAAGAAAAATAAAGGCTTGGTCACCAGTTTGTGAACTAATTTGTAATTCCTTCAGAGGATGAATAATCCTCAAAATTAAGGTTATTTCTCTACATAATTCATAAATTAGGTATACAATTTCTAGCGTTATCAGCGTTTATTAAAACTTTGTATTTATTTACAGTGTTTCAATAAAAGGCTTGTCATTTTTACACATTTATCGGAGTAAAAACGATTAGCATCGCATTATTACCAGTAAAAACAATATGAATAAAGATAATAAAAAATAATGATAAACAAACTGACGGGAAACATACAAACAAAAGAATAGCACATTAGAAATGACTAACACTGTTACCTCTCCTAAACATGAGATTGCTGTCATTCATAGAGTTGCCATGAACGCTTTCACTTTCTTTTAGCAAGTGGAACGAGAGAACTTGGGTGCTGGTGCACATGGCAGCAGACCACATTTAGTCTATGAAATTTGTGACAGTCATCCAGTGATTCTTAAACTTTTTTGCCTTGCGCCCCTCTCTGCATTATGTATAGTTCCCCCCCCCTACCCCTGAAATTTTTGCCAACTACAATCTACAAACAATATGTTGTCTATTTGTATGTTATTATACTTATCATAACAATAAAAGGCAATTCATAAACAAGACTTGAAATTAAAATTGACGTATATTTTGAATTTTTGGCATGTTTTGAGATAATAATTAGAAAATATATGGAAGCAGTGATAACGTTTTTGGCAATTTCGGAATTAACATCACAAATTAAAAAAATAATAGGGACCATCTGGCAACTCTGCTTGCGGCCCCCCCCCCACTATCACAGACGGATCATAGACGGATGTCTTAAAAGATGACGTTAAATATTCGGCAGATCTCATTTAAACTCTTATCTTGCTTCTCAATGGCCAGTGAATTTGCATTGTAGTCTCTGATTGGCCAGAGAATTTGCAATGTAGTCTCTGATAAGTGGTGAGAAGGATCAGCTTCGGCCAATCACGAATAGCCTAAATGACAAATGCTGAGGATAGTTGCTATTAGCATCAATCTGAAAAAGTGATTACAGTCCCAGAAGTTAGGCCAGTAAATGTGATGGCAGAAGTTCAATGTAGAATTGATATCTGTGCAAGGCAGGAAAGAAACATCTTCCAAAGAAAACAATAATTTGATAACGGTAAAGAAAAATATATGACATATATATATGATGTAAATGGTAGTATGAGAAGCCCTACAAAATATACATAATTTTCTGTTAGGTTGAAAAGGTAATCTTCAAGTGTTGCAGAAAACACATTCTTGTAATCAAAAGCAGTATGAACCACTGTCCAATGCCTAGAATCGTTAAGTAAAATATTATTTGTGCTCAGTGACAAACGGAATGGGAATCTGGCACGAGTTCTGCTAATCATTAAAGTCTTGGATTTGCTAAATTCTAAATTGAAACTCATATCTCATCTATCACACTACTAACTGATTAATTTCAGTTTCTGATAAAGTTATCCATCCATATTACAAATAAACAAATAAAAAAAAAAAAAAAAAACATGGGCCGAAAAGACTACCCTGTGGAACGCCAGGTGTAGTAGATCTTTGTTCTTGAATACAATCACTAACAACAGTCGCTGCTGCTGGTCGTTTAGTAAAACTGCTTAGATCAAGTGTATGGCTTTCAGCACCAAAGTTCTGGGAGTTTATGTATGAGTCTCGTGCTTGACCAAGGAAAACAGTGCTCAACCTCAGGAGTCATACTTATTCATTTCAAGGGTGTCGTAGGTGTGACTCGTTGGACAGAAAAGGGCATCATAAGTATTTCATTGTTTCTAGTAACCATACTAGCTTTCAGGATCACGTTTATAGACTGTAAACTTCCAACCGTCATCTTGATAGTACTGGTAGGACGTAATTGGGATATAATTATTTCAAACGAGACTTAAACTACCTTTTGAACCTTGAACAATATCGCCTGGTATTTTTTACTCCTCAAGATGGTTGGGGCCGGGAGCATAAATGTGCTCAAGACATAGTCTTAGAAGTAAGTTGGAAATGAACATCTTGATATCCTTTTTTTTAACCAAATTTCTTAGGTTTCCAGGTGTTTTTAATATCCTTTTATTATCATTAAATAAAAAACTGTTACAAAAAGAAGCCCTGCTTGCTTTACAGATTCCCATCATTAGTTAAAAAGTAAGTGACGGTATAGGTATTAGATCCAAAAACGAAGAATTTGATCTTGGTATCAAGGTAATTGTTGAGATATTTTCTGCAGTGTTGCTTTCAAATCACTGCTGAAGTTCTTTCCGTCAGTATGGTAACTTTTTTCTTTTTTTCAGGCTGGTGAGGCGCAATAGTATGCTCGTCTTCTTGAAGTGAAATTTGCTTCAAATTCCATTCATTATGAATCAAAAGTAGGATTACAAAAGTTAAAGACGGTCGAAAAACATTTCAAGAGATGGTAGGTGAGAGAAATTATACCTTTACTCTTATAAATGATCGTATTATTTTGGGTCCTTGGAGTTCACTGAATTTAGAAATATATCCCACAAAAGTTCTCAGTATTAAGAGCACTTTTTGCCTTTACGTATTCATTCATTCTGATCTGACTGAAATTCTCAGGATTTATAACGGGGTTATGTTAACGCCATTCCATAACAAATAACTAATGACCATCATCTTTTCGGAACTGTGCCGTTCCCAGATAACAAAGTGGTACAGGCACTTCTTATTTTCTACAGGTAGATGCAGAAGAGTGTCAAACGCTTCCTTTTTACCCTTTCCAGAAATGGAGAAAAAAATAAAACTCATTACACTTCTATGCAACTGGAACAGCTTTGAAAACATTTCCCCAGAAATCCCCTTCAGGTAATGGTGCAGTGAGTTAAAAATATTTCCTCGTCATTACCTCCACGCGGAGTTGCAACGATATAAAAAAAACAGTTTCCTTTTGCTGACCTATAACTTATGTGGGTGGGGAAACTATGTTCGTGAAATCATATAGTATTAAATTTAGTGTGCTGTTGAGACGAATGACAAGGCAACGGAGATTGCCTCCTTCGAACAATGTTCTGTAGAAAATTCATTGAAGAATGACTTTTACTCAAACGCGATAAAAAAAAAATGGATCAAAG